>NW_027195775.1:0-135642 GCF_038502225.1 Cherax quadricarinatus
TACATCTAGTGGATACTGTTGAAATACATCACCAGGCGGCTACTGTTGAAATACATCGCCTGGTTGTTACTGTTGTAATACAACGCATTGAAGTTACTGTAGTAACACATCCTCCAGTAGTTACTGTTGTAATACATCCAATGGTAGTTACTGTTGTAATTCAACCCTTGATAGTTTCTGTTGTAATTCAACCCTTGATACTTTCTGTTGTAATTCAACCCTTGATAGTTTCTGTTGTAATACATCCACTGGTATTTACTGTTGCAATACATCCCCAGGTAGTTACTGTTGCAATACTTCCCCAGGTAGTTACTGTTGTAATACATCTCCTGGTAGTAACTGTTGTAATACGTCCCCTCGTAGTTACTATTGTAATACATCCCACGGTAGTTACTGTTGTAATACATCCTCTGGTAATTACTGTTGTAATATATTCCATGCTAGTTACTGAGGTAATACATTCCCAGGTGGTTACTGTTGTAATACATCCCCTGGTATTTACTGTTGTAATACATCCCCAGGTAGTTACTGTTGTAATTCATCTCCTCGTAGTTGCTTTTGTAATACATCCATTGGTAGTTACTGTTGTAATACATTCCATGGCAGTTACTGTTTAATACATCCCCTGGTAATTACTGTTGTAACACATTCCCTGGTAATTACTGTTGTAATACATTCCCTAGTAGTTACTGTTGTAATATATCCCCAGGTAGTTACTGTTGTAATACATCATCTGGTAGTTACTGTTATAATACATAGCCTGGTGGCTACCGTTGTAATACATCCCCTCGTATTAACTGCTGTAATACATCCCCTGGTAATTACTGTTGTAATACATCCCCTCGTATTAACTGCTGTAATACATCCCCTGGTAGTTACTGTTGGAATACATACCCTGTTATTTAACATTGTAATAAATCTCCTGGTAGTTACTGTTATAATATATCCCCTGGTGGTTACTGTTTTAATACATCCTCTGGTAGTTACTGTTGTAATACATCCCCTGGTAATTACTCTTATAATACATCCCCTAGTAGTTTCTGTTGTAATACATCCCATGGTAGTTACTGTTGTAATACATAGTCTGGTGGTTACCGTTGTAATACATCTCCTGGTAGTTACTGTTGTAATACATCCCCTGGTTGTTACTGTTGAAATACATTCTCTGGTGGTTACTGTAGTTATACATCCTCTAGTGGTTACTGTTGTAATACATTCTCTACAGGTTACTGTTGCAATACATCCATTGGTAGTTACTGTTTTAATATATCCTCTGGTTGTTATTGTTGTTAAACATCCCCTGGTAGTTACTGTTGTAATACATCCGCTGGTGGGTACTGTTGTAATACATCCCGTGGTAGTTACCGTTGTAATACATCCTCTGGTGATTACTTTTGCAATTCATCCCATGGTAGTTACTGATGTAACAAATACACTGGTAGTTACTGTTGTAATACATCCCCTGGTAGGGACTGTTGTAATACATCACATCGTGGTTACTGTTGTGATACATCCCCTGTTAGTTTCTGTTATATTAAATCCCCTGGTAGTTACGCTTGTCATACATTCCCTGGTAGTTTATGTTGTAATACATCCTATCCTGGTTAATGTTGTAATACATCCCGTGGTAATTACTGTTGTAACATATCCCCAGGTAGTTACTGTTGTAATACAGCCTCTGGTAGTTAGTGTTATAATACATCCCCTAGTGGTTACTGTTGTAATACATCCCCTGTTAATTACTGTTGTAAAACATCCCATGGTTGTTACTGTTTTAATACATCCCCTGGAAGTTACTGTTGTAATACATCCCCTGATAGTTATAGTTGTAATAATCCCCTCGTCGTCACTGTTGTAATACATACCCTGGTAGTTACTGTTGTAATACATCCCCTGGTAGTTACTGTTGTAATACATCCCCTGATAGTTACTGTTGTAATATATCCCCTTGTAGTTACTGTTGTAATACATTCCTTGGAAATTACTGTTGTAATACATCCCATTGTGGTTACTGTTGTAATACACCCCCTGGTAGTTACTGTTGTAATATATCCCCTGCTAGTTACTGTTGTAATATATCCCCTGGTAGTTAGTATTGTAATACATCCTCTGGTGGTTGCTGTTGTAATGCATCCCTTGGTGGTTAGTGTTGCAATACATCCTCTGGTGGTTGCTGTTGTAATGCATCCCACGGTAGTTACTGTTGTAATACACCCCCTGGTAGTTACTGTTGTAATACATCCACTGGTAGTTACTGTTGCAATACATCCCTTGATAGTTAATATTGTAATAATCCCCTGGTAATTACTGTTGTAAAGCATCCAATAGTAGTTACTGTTGCAATACATCCCCTGGTAGTTACTGTTGTAATACATCCCTTTATAGTTACTGTTGTAATAACCTCCTCGTGGTTACTGTTGTAATACATCCCCTTGTTGTTACTGTTGAAATGCATTCTCTGGTGGTTATTCTTGTTATACATCCTCTGGAGGTTACTGTTGTAATAGATTGTCTGTAGGTTACTGTTGCAATACATCCCATGGTAGTTACTATTGTAATACATCCTTTGGTTGTTATTGTTGTTATACATCCCCTGGTAGTTTCTGTTGTAATACATCCCCTGGTGGTTACTGTTCTAATGCATTTCTTGGTGTTAATCTTGGAATACATCCTTTGGAGGTTACTGCTGTAACACATCCTCTGATGGTTACTGTTTAATACATCCCATGGCGGTTACTGTTGTAATACATCCTCTTGTGGTTGCTGTGGTTATACATCGCCTCGTAGTTACTGTTGGAATACATTGTCTGGTGGTTATTGTTGTAATATATCCCATAGTAGTTACTGCTGTAATACATGCCATGGTGGTTACTGTTTTAATACATCCCATGGTAGTTATTGTTGTAATACATCACCTGGTAGATACTGTTGTAATAAATTCTCTGGTGATTACTGTTGTAATACTTCTTGTTGTCACTCTTGTAATACATCCTCTGGAAATTTCTGTTGTACTATATCCCAAGGAAGTTACTGTTTTAATACATCCCATGGTGGTTACTGTTGATATACATCCTCTTGTGGTTACCGTTGTAATACATCCCCTGGTGGTTACTGTTGTAATACATCCTCTGGAAGTTTCTGTTGTACTACATCCCATGGTAGTTACTGTTTAATACATCCCATCGTGGTTACTGTTGTTATACATCCTCTGTTGGTTACCTTTGTAATACATCCCCTTGTGGGTACTGTTGCAATACATCCTCTGGTGGTTACTGCTGAAATACACTTTGTGGTGAATACTGTTGTTATACATCCCCTGGTGGTTATTGTTGGAATATATTCTCTGGAGGTTACTGTTGCAGTATATCCCATGGTAGTTACTATTGTAATACATCCCCTGGTGGGTACTGTTTTAATACATCCCCTGGTAGTTACTGTTGCAATTCATCCCCTGGTGATTACTGTTGTAATGCATTTCTTGGTCGTTACTGTTGGAATACATTCTCTGGTGGATACTGTTGCAATACATCCAATGGTAGATACTATTGTAACATATCCCTTGGTAGTTACTGTTGTAATATATTCCCTGGTAGTTACTGTTGTAATACGTCCCATGCTCGTTACTGTTGTAATACATCCCCTCATAGATACTGTTGTAATATATAAAATGGTAGTTACTGTTGTAATACAACCCTGATAGTTACTGTTGTAACACATCCACTGGTAGATATTGTTGTAATACATCCCCTGGTAGTTACTGTTGTAATACATCCCGTGGTAGTTTCTGTTGTAATACATACAATGGCAGTTACTGTTGCAATACATCCTCTGAAGGTTACTGCTTTAATTCATCCTCTGGTGGTTACCGTTTAATACATCTCATGGCGGTTACAATACATCCTATGGTAGTTACTGTTGTAATACATCCTCTTGTTGTTATTGTTGTTATACATCCCCTGGTAGTTTCTGTTGTAATACATCCAATGGTGGGTACTGTTTTAATTCATCCCCTGGTAGTTACTGTTGCAATACATCCCCTGGTGATTACTGTTGTAATGCATTTCTTGGTCGTTAATGTTGGAATACATTCTCTGGTGGATACTGTTGCAATACATCCAATGGTAGATACTGTTGTAACATATCCCTTGGTAGTTACTGTTGTAATATATTCCCTGGTAGTTACTGTTGTAATACATCCCATTCTCGTTACTGTTGTAATACATCCCCTCATAGATACTGTTGTAATACATCCCTGGTAGTTACTGTTGTAATACATCCCGTGGTAGTTTCTGTTGTAATACATCCCATGGTAGTTACTGTTGTAATACATCCTCTGGAGGTTACTGTTTAATACATCTCATGGCGGTTACTGTTGTAATACATCCTCTCGTGGTTACTGTTGTTATACATCCCCTTGTGGTTACTGTTGGAATATATCCTCTGGTGGTTACTGTTGTAATCTCTCCCATCGTAGTTACTGTTGTAATACATTCCGTTGTGGTTACTGTTGTAATACATTCCGTTGTGGTTACTGTTGTAATACATCCCCTGGAAATTTCTGTTCTACTACATCCAATAGTAGTTACTGTTGTAATAAATTCTCTGGTGGTTACTGTTGTAATACATCTCCTGGTGGTCACTCTTGCAATACATCCTCTGGAAGTTTCTGTTGTACTATATCCCATTGAAGTTATTGTTGTAATACATCCCATGGTGGTTACTGTTGGTATATATCCTCTTGTAGTTACCGTTGTAATACATCCCCTGATCGTTACTGTTGTAATATATCCTCTTTTGGTTTCTGCTGAAATACATTCTCTGGTGGTTACTGTTGCAATACATCCCATGGTAGTCACTGTTGTAATACATCCTCTGGTGGTTACTGTTGTTATACATCCCCTGGTAATTACTGTTGGAATACATTCTCTGAAGGTTTCTGTTGTAATTCATCCCCTGGTTGTTACAGTTGTAATGCATCCCTTGTTTGTAACGGTTGTAATACATGCCCTGGTGTTTACTGTTGCAATACATCCCATGGTAGTTACCGTTGTAAATCATCCCCTGGTGGTCACTGTTGTAATACTTATCTTGGTAGTTACTGTTGTGATGCATTCTCTGCTAGTTACTGCTATAATACATCCCCTGGTAGTTACTGTTGTCATACATTCTCTGGTAGTTTCTGTTGTAATACATTCCATAGTGGTTACCGTTGTAA
Organism: Cherax quadricarinatus; assembly: GCF_038502225.1. Taxonomy (NCBI): domain Eukaryota; kingdom Metazoa; phylum Arthropoda; class Malacostraca; order Decapoda; family Parastacidae; genus Cherax; species Cherax quadricarinatus. Next base: position 5,216 of record NW_027195775.1, read on the forward strand.
TACATCCCCTGGTAATTACTGTTGTAAAATATCCCCAGGTAGTTCCTCTTGTAGTACATCCTCTGGTGCGTACTGTTGCAATACATCCCCTTGTAGTTACTTTTGTAATACATCCCCTGGTAATTGCTGTTGTAATATATCCACTTGTAGTTACTGATGTAATGCATTTATTGGTAGTTACTGTTGTAATACATCTCCTGGAAGTTACTGTTGTAATACATCCACTCGCAGTTACTTTTCCTATACATCCCCTGGTAGTTACTGTTGTAATGCACCCTACGGTAGTTATTCTTGTAATACATCCCATGGTAGTTACTGTTGTAATACATATTATGGAAGTTGCTGTTGTAATACATTCCCTGGTAATTACTGTTGTAATTCAATCCTGGTAGTACTGTTGTAACAAATCCACTGGTAGAACTGTTGTAATACATTCCCTGGTAGTTATTGTTGTAATACGTCTCCTGGAAATTACTGTTGTAACATATCCACTGGTAGTTACTCTTGTAATACATACCGTTATGGTTACTGTTGTAATACAAAGCCTGCTGGTTATTGTTGCAATACATCTGCTTGTGGTTACTGTTGAAATACATCACCAAGCGGCTACTGTTGAAATTCATCTTCTGGATGTTACTGTTGCAATACAACGCATTGTAGTTACTGTAGTAATACATCCACTGGTAGTTACTTTTGTAATACATTCCATGGTAGTTACTGTTGTAAGTCAATCCCTGATAGTTTCTTCTGAAATACATTCACTGGTAGTTACTTTTGTAATACATCCCTTCGTAGTTACTTTTGTAATACATTCCCTTGTACTTACTGCTGTAATGCACCCCACGGTAGTTACTTTTGTAATACATTCCTTGTTAGTTATTGTTGTAATTCATCCCCTGGTAGTTACTGTTGTAGTTTATCCCCTGGTAGTTACTCTTGTAATACATCCCCTGATTGTTACTGTTGTATTACATCCTCTGTTAATTACTGTTGTAATATATCCCCTGCTAGTTACTGTTGTAATACAATCACTGGAGGTTACTGTTGTAACACATCCCCTGGTGGTTACTGTTGTATTACATCCTCTGGTAGTTACTGTTGAAATACATCCTCTGGTAATTACTGTTGTAATATATCCCCTGCTAGTTACTGTTGTAATACATTCCCAGGTGGTTACTGTTGCAATACATCGCATGGTAGTTATTGTTGTAATACATCTCTTCTTGGTTACTGTTGTAATACATACACTGGTATTTACTGTTGTAATACTTCCCATGGTACTTATTGTTGTAATACTTAACCAGGTAGTTACCGTTGTAATACATCTGCTGGTAGTTACTGTTGTAATACATCCCCTCGTAGTTACTTTTGCAATACATCCTTTGGTAGTTACTGTTGTAATGCACCCCACGGTAGTTACTGTCGTAATACATTCCATGGTAGTTACTGTTGTAATATATCCCTTGGCAGTTACTGTTGTAAAACATCTCATGGTAGTTACTGTTGTAATACATTCCATGGCAGTTATTGTTGTAATACATCCACTGGAAATTACTGTTTTAATACATCCCCTGGCAGTTACTGTTGTAATATATCCCCAGGTAGTTACTGTTGTAATACATCCACTGGTAGTTACTGTTATAATACATCGCTTGGTGGTTGCCGTTGTAATACATCCCCTGGTCGTTACTGCGGTAAAACATTCTATGGTGGTTATTGTTGTTATACATCCCCTGGTGGTTACTGTTGGAATACATACCCTGTTAGTTAATGTTGTAATACAGCTCCTCGTAGTTACTGTTTTAATACATCCATTGGTGGTTAATGTTGTAATACATCCTCTGGTAGTTATTGTTGTAATACATCCATTGGTAATTACTCTTGTAGTACATCCCCTTTGTAGTTACTGTTCTAATACATCCCATGGTAGTTATTGTTGTAATATATCCTCTGTTGGTTACCGTTGTAATACATCCCCTGGTGGTTGCTGTTGTAATACATCCCCTGGTTGCTACTGTTGAAAAACATTCTCTGGTGGTTACTGTTGTTGTACATCCACTGGTGGTTACTGTTGTAATACATTCTACGCAGGTTACTGCTGCAATACATCCCATGGAAGTTACTGTTGTAATACATCCTCTGGTTGTTATTGTTGTTATACATCCCTTGGTAGTTACTGTTGTAATACATCCAATGGTGGGTACTGTTGTAATACATCCCCTGGTAGTTACTGTTTTAATACATCCTCTGGTGTTTACTGTTGCAATTCATTACATGCTTGTTATTGATGTAACATATCCGCTGGTATTTACTGTTGTAATACATCCCCTTTTAGTTACTGTTGTAATACATCTCCTGGTAGTTATTGTTGCAATACATTCCTTGGTAGTTACTGTTGTGATACATCCCCTGTTAGTTACTGTTATAATACATCCCCTGGTAGTTACTGTTGTCATACATTCCCTGGAAGTTTCTGTTGTAATGCATCCCATCGTGGTTACTGTTGCAATACATACCCAGGTAATTACTGTTGTAATATATCCCGAAGTAGTTACTGTTATAATACATCCCCTGGCGGTTTCTGTTGTAATGCATCCCCTGGTAATTATTGTTGTAAAACATCCCATGGTGGTTACTGTTTTAATACATCCCCTGGTAATTACTGTTGTAATAAATTCTCTTCTGGTTACTGTTATAATACATCTGATGGTGGTTACTGTTGTAATACATCTCCTCGTGGTTACTGTTGTAATAAATTCTCTTCTGGTTACTGTTATAATACATCTGATGGTGGTTACTGTTGTAATACATCTCCTCGTGGTTACTGTTGTAATATATTCTCTGAAAGTTTCTGTTGTTCTACAACCAATTGTAGTTACTGTTTAATACATCCCATGGTTGTTACCCTTGTTATACGTCCTCTGGTGGTTACCGTTGTAATAAATCACATGGTGGGTACTATTGCAATACATCCTCTGGTGGTTACTGTTGAAATACATTCTCTGGATGTTACTGTTGCAGTATATCCCATGGTAGTTACTCTTGTATTATATCCCCTTGTAGTTACTGTTGTAATACATCCCCTGGTAGTTAGTGTTGTAATACATCCTATGGTGGTTACTGTTGTAATGCATCCTCTGGTTGTTACTGTTGCAATACATCCCATGGTATGACTTAAGAAATCGTAATGACACGATTGCAAATAAACCATACCCCCGGCCGGGATTGAACCCGCGGTCATAGAGTCTCAAAACTCCAGCACGTCGCGTTAGCCACTAGACCAGCTAGCTGGTCTAGTGGCTAGCGCGACGGGCTGGAGTTTTGAGACTCTATGACCGCGGGTTCAATCCCGGCCGGGGGTATGGTTCATCCCATGGTAGTTACTGTTGTAATACATCCCCAGGTAGTTACTGTTGAAATACATTCCCTGATAGTTAATGTTGTAATAATCCCCTCGTCGTTGCTGTTGTAATACATCCCCCGGTTGTTACTGTTGAAATACATTCTCTGGTGGTTACTGTTGTTATACATCCTCTGGAGTTTCTTATTGTAACATTCTCTGCAGGTTACTGTTGCAATACATCCCATAGTAGTTACTGTTGTAATACATCCTCTGGTTTTTATTGTTGTTATACTTCCCTTGGTGGTTACTGTGGGAATACATCCTCTGGTGGTTAATATTGTAATATATCCCATCGTAGTTACTGTTGTAATACATCCCATGGTGGTTACTGTTGTAATACATCCCCTGTTAGTTACTGTTGTAATACATCCACTTGTAAATACTGTTGTAATAAATTCTCTGGTGGTTACAGTTGCAATACATCCTCTGGAAGTTTCTGTTGTACTACATCCCATGGTAGTTACAGTTTAATACATCCCATCGTGGTTACAGTTGTTATACATCCTTTGTTGGTTACCTTTGTAATACATCCCGTGCTGGGTACTGTTGCAATACATCGTCTGATGGTTACTGCTGAAATACATTCTGTGGTGAATACTGTTGTTATACATCCCATGGTGGTTATTGTTGGAATATATTCTCTGGAGGTTACTGTTGCAATTCACCCAATGGTAGTTACTGTTGTAACACATTCCCTTTTAGTTTACTTTTGTAATACATCTCATGGTCGTTACTGTTGTAATACATCCAATGGTAGGTACTGTTGTAATTCAACCCATGATAGCTACTGTTGTAATACATCCTATCGTACTTACTGTTGTAATGTATCCCTTGGTAGTTATTGTAGTAATACATCCTCTGGTGGTTACTGTTTAATACTGCCAATGTCGGTTATTGTTGTAATACATCCTCACGTGGTTACTGTTGTTATACATCCCCTGTTGGTTACTGTTGGAATACATCCTCTGTTGGTTACTGTTGTAATCTATCCCATCGTAGTTACTGTTGTAATACATCCCCTGGAAATTACTGTTCTAATGCATCCACAGGTAGTTACTGTTGCAATAAATTCTCTGTTGGTTCCTGTTGTAATACATCTCATGGTGGTCACTCTTGTAATACAGCATCTGGAAGTTTAAGTTGTGCTATATCCCATTGTAGTTACTGTTGTAATACATCCCATGGTGGTTATTGTTGGTATACATCCTCTTGTTGTTACCGTTGTAATATATCCCCTGGTGGTTACTGTTGTAATACATCCTCTAGTGGTTTCTGTTGAAATACATTCTCTGGTGGTTACTGTTGCTATACATCCTCTGGTAGTTACTGTTGTAATACATCCCCTGGCGGTTACAGTTGTAATGCATCCTTTGGTTGTTACTGTTGTAATACATCCTCTGGTGGTTACTGTTGCAATACATCCCATGGTAGTTACTGTTGTAATTCATCCCTTAGTAGTTACTGTTGTAATACATGTCCTGGTAGTTAGTGTTGTAATACATCCCCTGGTAGTTACCTGTGTAATGCATTCCTTGGTAGTTACTGTTGTGATATGTTCTCTGTTAGATACTGTAATAATACATCCCCTGGCAGTTACTGTTGTCATACATTCCCTGGTAGTTTTCGTTGTAATACATCCCATCGTGGTTACTGTTGTAATACATCCCCTGATAATTACTGTTTTAATATATCCCCTGGTGGTTACTATTGTAATACATCCTTTGATAATTACTGTTGTAAAATATCCCATTGTGGTTACTGTTGTAATACATCCTCTGATAGTTACTATTGTAATACATCCCCTTGTAGTTACTGTTTAATACATACCATGGTGGTTACTGTTGTTATACATCCTCTTGAGGTTTCAGTTGTAATACATCCCCTGGTGCGTACTGTTGCAATACATCCTCCTGTGGTTACTGTTGAAATACATTCTCTGGTGATTACTGTTGTTATACATCCCTTTGTAATTACTGTTGGAATACATTCTCTGAAGGTTTCTGTTGTAATACATGCCCTGGTAGTTACTGTTGTAATACATCCCCTGGTAGTTACTCTTGTAATACATTCCTTGGTATTTACTGTTGTGATACATTCTCTGTTAGTTGCTGTTATAACACATCCCCTGGTAGTTACTGTTGTAATATATCCCCAGGTAGTTACTGTTGTAATACATCCTCTGGTAGTTACTGTTATAATACATCCCTTGGTGGTTACTGTTGTAATACATCCTGTGATATTTACTGTTGTAAAACATCCCATGGTGGTTGCTCTTGTAATACATCCCCTTATAATTACTCTTGTAATAACCCTCTCGTCATTACTGTTGTAATACATCCCCTGGTAGTTACTGTAGTAATACATCCCCTGGTAGTTACTGTAGTAATACATCCCCTGGTAGTTACTGTTGTAATACATCCCTTGAGAGTTACTGTTGTAATACATCCTTTTGTAGTTACTGTTTAATACATCCCTTTGTGGTTACTGTTGTTATATATCCTCTGGAGGTTACCGTTGTAATACATCCCTTGGTGCGTACTGTTGCAATACATCCTCTTGCGGTTATTGTTATAATACATTCTCTGGCGGTTACTGTTGCAGTATATCCCATGGTAGTTACTGTTGTAATATATCCCTTGGTGGTTACTGTTGTAATACATCCCCTGGTAGTTATTTTTGTAATACATCCTCTGGTGGTTAATGTTGTAGCACATCCCCTGGTAGTTACTGTTGTAATACATCCCCTGATAGTTACTGTTGTAATAATCCCCTGGTAATCACTGTTGTAAAACATCCAATGGTGGTTACTGTTGTAATACTTCCCCTGGTAGTTACTGTTGCAATGCATCCCATGATAGTTTCTGATGTAATACATCCCCTTGTTGTTACTGTTGTAATACATTCTCTGCAGGTTACTGTTGCAATACATCCAATGGTAGTTAGTGTTGTAATACATCCTCTGGTTGTTATTGTTCTTATATATCCCCTGTTAATTTCTGTTTTAATACATCCCCTCCTGGGTACTGTTGTAATATATCCCCTGGTAGTTACTGGTGTAATACATCCCCTTATGGTTACTGTTGTAATGCATTTCTTGGTGGTTACTGTTGGAATACATCTTCTTGTGGTTACTGTTGCAATACATCCCATGGTAGTTACTGTTGTAACATATCCTCTGGTAGTTACTGTTGTAATACATCTCCTCGTAGTTACTGTTTAATACATCCAAGGGTATTTACTGTTGTAATACAGCCTCTGATAGTTTCTGTTGTAATACATCCCCTGGCAGTTACTGTTGCAATACATCCCCTGGTAGCTACTGAAGTAATACATCCTCTGGTAGTTACTGTTGTAATACATTCCTTGTTAGTTACTTTGTAATACATTCCTTGGAAGATATTGTTGTAATACATCCCCTGTTAGTTGCTGTTGTAATACATTACCAGGTAGTTTCTGTTGGTATATATCCTCTGGTGGTTACTGTTGTAATACGTCCCCTGGTAATTACTGCTGTAATTCAAACCTGGTAGTTACTGTTGTAACACATGCCTTGGTTGTTGCTGTTGCAATACATTGCCTGGTAGTTATTGTTGTAATTCATTTCCTGGCAGTTGCTGTTCAAATACATCCCCAGGCGGCTACTGTTGTAATACATCCTTTGGTAGTACTGTTGTAACGCATCCCCTGGTAGTTACTGTTGCCATACATCCCCTGGTAATTACTGTTGTAACATATCCAATGGTAGTTACTGTTGTAACACATCCCTTTATGGTTACTGTTGTAATACATCACCTGCTACTTATTGTTGAAATACATCTTGTGGTTACTGTTGAAATACATCACCAGGCAGCTACTGTTGAAATTCATCTCCTGGATGTTACTGTTGTAATACATCCCTAGGTAGTTACTGTTGTAATACTTCCCCAGGTAGTTACTGTTGCAATACATCTCCTGGTAGTTACTGTTGTAATACATCCCCTCGTTGTTACTTTTGTATTACATTCCTTGGTAGTTACTGCTGTAATTCATCCCGTGGTAGTTACTGTTGTAATACATCCTCTGGTAGTTACTGTTGTATTACATCCACTGGTAATTACTGTTGTAATATATTCCATGCTAGTTACTGTTGTAATACATTCTTTGGAGGTTACTGTTGTAACATATCCCCTGGTGGTTACTGTTGTAATACATCCCCTGGTAGTTACTGTTGTAATACATCCTCTGGTAGTTACTGTTGTATTACATCCACTGGTAATTACTGTTGTAATATAATCCATGCTAGTTACTGTTGTAATACATTCCCTGGAGGTTACTGTTGTAACATATCCCCTGGTGGTTACTGTTGTAATACATCCCCTGGTAGTTACTGTTGTAATACATCCTCTGGTAATTACGGTTGTAATGTATCCCATGCTAGTTCTCGTTGTAATACATTCCCAGAAGCTTACTGTTGTAACTCATCCCGTCGTGGTTACTGTTGTAATACGTACCCTGGTAGTTTCTGTCGTTATACATCCTCTGGTAATTAATGATGTATTATATGCCCTTTCTAGTTACTGTTGTAATACATTCCCAGGTGGTTACTGTTGCAATTCATCGCATGGTAGTTATTGTTGTAATACATCTCTTGGTGGTTACTGTTGAAATACATACTCAGGAGGCTACTGTTGTAATACATCCCCTGGTAGTTACTGTTGTAATACATCCCCTGTAGGTTTCTGTTGTAACACATCCCCTGGTGGTTACTGTTGTTATGCATCCTCTGGTAGTTACTGTTGTAATACATCCTCTGGTAATTACTGTTGTAATATATCCCCTGTTAGTTACTGTTGTAATACATTCCCTGGAGCTTACTGTTGTAACTCATCCAATCGTCGTTACTGTTGTAATACATCCCCTGGAAGATTCTGTTGCAATACATCCTCTTATAATTACTGTTGTAAAATATCCCCTGCTAGTTACTGTTGAAATACAATCCCATGTGGTAACTGTTGCAATAAATCGCGTGGTAGTTATTGTTGTAATACATTTCTTGGTGGTTACTGTTGAAATACATACCCAGGAGGCTACTGTTGTAACACATACACTGGTATTTTCTCTTGTAATACACCCCATGGTAGTTACTGTAGTAATACATCCCCTGGTAGTTACTGTTGTAATACATCCAGTGGTAGTTATTGTTGTAATTCTTCCCCAGGTAGTTACTGTTGTAATACATGTGCTGGTAGTTACTGTTGTAATGCACCCCACGGTAGTTACTGTTGTAATACATCCCATGGAAGTTACTGTTGTAATACATTCCATGGCAGTTACTGTTGTAATACATCCCTTGGTAATTACAGTTCTAATACATCCCCTGGCAGTTACTGTTGTAATACATCTCCTGGTAATTACTGTTGTAATACATCCCCTGGTCGTTACTGCTGTAATAGATTCTCTGGTGGTTATTGTTGTTATACATCCCCTGGTGGTTACTGTTGGAATACATCCTCTGGTAGTTACTGTTGTAATACATCCCCTGGTAATTACTCTTGTAGTACATCCCCCTTGTAGTTACTGTTCTAATACTTCCCATGGTAGTTATTGTTGTAATATATATTCTAGTGGTTACCGTTGTAATACATCACCTGGTGGTTACTGTTGCAATTCATTAAATTGTTGTTACTGATGTAACATATCCGCTGGTAGTTACTGTTGTAATACATTCTCTGGTGGTTACTGTTGTTATACACCCTCTAGAGATTACTGTTGTAAAACATTCTCTGCAGGTTACTGTTGCAATTCGTCCCATAGTAGTAACTGTTGTAATACATCCTCTGGTTGTTATTGTCGTTATACATCCCCTGGTCGTTTCTGTTGTAATACATCCCCTAGTGGGTAGTGTTGTAATACATCCCGTGGTAGTTACTGCTGTAATACATCCTCTGATGGTTACTGTTTAATACTTCCCATGACGGTTACTGTTGTAATACATCCTCTGGTGGTTACCGTTGTTATACATCCCCCGGTTGTTACTGTTGGAATGCATCCTCTTGTGGTTACCGTTGTAATATATCCCATCGTAGTTACTGTTGTAATACATCCCATGGTGGTTACTATTGTAATACATCCCCTATTAGTTACTGTTGTAATACATCCTATTGTAGATACTGTTGTAATAAATTCTCCGGTGATTACTATTGTAATACATCTCCTAGTGGTTACTGTTGTAATACGTCCTCTGGAAGTTTCTGTTGTACTTCATTCCATGGTAGTTAGAGTTTAATACTTCCCATCGTGGTTACTCTTGTTATACATCCTGTGTTGGTTACCTTTGTAATACATCCCCTGTTGGGTACTGTTGCCATACATCCTCTGGTGGTTACTGTTGAAATACATTCTCTGCAGGTTACTGTTGCAATACATCCTCTGGTTGTTATTGTTGTTATGCATCCCCTGGTAGTTACTGTTGTAATACATATCCTGGTGGGTACTGTTTTAATACATCCCCTGGTTGTTACTGTTGTAATACATCCCCTGCTTGTTACTGTTGAAATTCATTCTCTAGTTGTTACTGTTGTTACACATCCTCTGGTGGTTACTGTTGCAATACATTCTCTGCAGGTTACTGTTGCAATACATCCTCTGGTTGTTATTGTTGTTATGCATCCCCTGGTAGTTACTGTTGTAATACATATCCTGGTGGGTACTGTTTTAATACATCCCCTGGTTGTTACTGTTGTAATACATCCCCTGGTATTTCCTGTTGTAATGCATTTCTTGATGGTTACTCTTCGAATACATTCTCTGATGGATACTGTTACAATACATCCAATGGTAGTTACTGTTGTAACACATCCGTTGGTAGTTACAGTTGTAATGCATTCCCTGGTAGTTACTGTTGTAATACATCTCATGATCGTTACTGTTGTAATACATCCCCTCATAGATACTGTTGTAATACATCCAATGGTAGTTACTGTTGTAATTCAACCCTTTATTGTTACTGTTGTAATGCATCCCCTGGTAGTTACTGTTGTAATACATCCCCTGGTAGTTATTGTAGTAATACAACTTCTGGTAGCTACTGTTGAAATACATTCCTTATTAGTTACTTTGTAACACATCCCCTGGTAGTTACTGTTGTAATACATCATCTGGAGGTTACTGCTGTAATACATCCTCTGATACTTAGAGTTTAATGCATCCCATGGCTCTTTCTGTTGTAATACATCCTCTTGTGGTTACTGTTTTTGTACATCCCATGGCGGTTACTGTTATAATTCAGTCTCTGGTGGTTACTGTTGTAATGCATAACGTCGTCGTTACTGTTGTAATTCATCCCATGGTGGTTACTTTTGTAATTCGTCCCCTTGTAGTTGCTCTTCTAATACATCCCCTCGTAGTTACTGTTGCAATAAATTCTCTGGCTGTTACTGTTGTAATACATGTCCTGGTAGCTACTGTTGTAATACATGAACTGGTAGTTACTGTTGTAATGCATCCCCTGGTAGTAACTATTGCAATACATTCCTTGGTAGTTACTGTTTTGATACATCCCCTGTTAGTTACTGTTATAACACATCCCCTGGTAGTTACCGTTGTCATACATTCCCTGGTAGTTTCTGTTGTAATACATTCAATCGTGGTTATTGTTGTAATACATCCCCTGGTAATTGCTGTTGTATTATATCCCCAGGTCGTTACTGTTGTAATACATCCTCTGGCAGTTACTGTTATAATACATCCCCTTGTGGTTACTGTTGTAATACATCCCCTAGTAATTACTGTTGCAAAACATGGTGGTTACTGTTGTAATACAAACACTGGTAGTTACTGTTTTAATACATCCCCTGATAGTTACTGTTATAATACATCCCCTGGTAGTTACTGTTGCAATACATCCCCTGATAGTCACTGTTATAATACATCACCAAGTAGTTACTGTTGTAATACATCCCCTGGTAGTTACTGTTGTGATACATCCCCTGATAGTTACTGTTATAATACATCCCCTGGCAGTTACTGTTGTAATACATCCCCTGGTAGTTACTGTTGTAATACGTCCCCTGGTAGTTACTGTTGTAATACATCCTCTGGTAGTTAGTGTTGTTGTACATCCTCTGGTGGTTACTGTTGTAATGCATCCCTTGGTGGTTAGTGTTGTAATACGTCCAATGGTAGTTACTGTTGTAATACATCCCCTGGTAGTTACTGTTGTAATGCATTCCCTGATAGTTACTGTTGTAATAATCTCCTCGTCGTTTCTGTAGTAATACATCCAATTGCAGTTACTGTTGTAATACATCCCGTGGAAGTTACTGTTGTAATACATCCCATGGTAGTTACTGTTGTAATACTTCCCCTGGTAGTTACTGTTGTAATACATCCCCTTGTAGTTACTATTGTAATACATACCCTGATAGTTTCTGTTGTAATAATCCCCTCGTCGTTACTGTTGTAATACATCCAATGCTAGTTACTGCTGTAATACATCCCATGGTAGTTACTGTTGTAATACATCCCATGGAAGTTACTGTTGTAATACATCCCTTGAGAGTTACTGTTGTAATAATCCCCTCATCGTTACTGTTGTAATGCATCCAATGGTAGTTACTGTTGTAATACATCTCATGGAAGTTACTGTTGTAATACATCTCATGGAAGTTACTTTTGTAATACATCCCCAGGTAGTTACTGTTGTAATACATCCTCTGGTAGTTATTGTTGTAATACATCCCTGGTAGTTACTATTGTAATACATCTCCTCTGGTAGTTACCGTTGTAAGACAACCCTGATGGGTACTGTTGTAATACATCGCCTGGATATTACTGTTGTAAGACATCCCCTGGTAGATACTGTTGTAATAAACCCGTGGTAGTTACTGTTGTAATACATCCCATTGTAGTTACTCTTTTAATTTATCTCATGATAGTTATTGCTGTAACACATCCTCTGGTGGTTACTCTTGTTATACATCTCATGGCATTTACTGTTGCAATACATCTTCTGGTGGTTACCGTTGTAATATATCCAATGGTAGTTACTGTTGTAATACATCCTCTCGTGGTTACTGTTGTAATACATCCTCTTGTTGTTACTGTTTAATATGTTGCATGGTAATTACAGTTGTAATACATCCTCTGCTGGTTACTGTTTGTGAGGGAAAAGTTCAATAGATAGGAGTAGAGAGAGAGTATATAGTAACAATAGTTTCATTGCCGGCTACTTGTTAAGGTAGGGTAAGTCAAGCTCCCGCTATTCCCGCCTTTTTTCCCCTCCCCGAAAGTGATAGTTTCATTGACGGTTACTTGTTAAGGTAGGGTAAGTCAAGCTCCCACCTTTTTTCCCCCACCCCGAAAGTGATAGTTTGACTGCCGGCTGCTTGTTAAGGTAGGGTCAGTCTGGCTCCTGCTATCCCTTTCCCTCCTTCCCCCTCCCCGAAAGGTGACATGTGGGGCTCCGGTCCAAACAGTAATAACTAGACTCACAGCTCCCAGCACTTCTCTTGGATGACAGAGAGGGTCACCTGCCAATGAACGAGCAGAACTGATGGAGATGGACTAACATCCTGAGACTTCCCCTTTTGAATTTAATTACCTGTGCACCTGTATGAAAGTGCAGGACATAACCCCTCATCATTGCAGCGGTAAAGAACCTGCTTTCCTGTCATCGGGATAGAATACTCACGGCGATACTCCGTGAAGAACGAGCCGGTGGTGGTTACCAACACCTGCGACCCCCTCCCCCACTTCAGCAACAGCTACGATTTCAACAACACAGTGTCACCAACACCAGACACCCCTATATATATTAGCGTTGAATTCAGTTATCATTTATATTTTTCATTTTTCATTTTCTTTAATGTAGGATTAATATTTCATATTTAAGTGTTTTATATTTTCTATATAATAAAGTGTTTATGTTTGTCTGTTATTACTTCTTTTTATATTCATTAATTTTCCTGAGGAGGAGCCAGCCTTGGTAATACTGTCTGAAGTTGTTACAGGGCTGAGTAAGCCTTCACAAGTGGTGACCTTGCCAGGATCAACTCTACTGAATCAAGATTCAACTCCATCTCGTATCTACCATTGGAACTTCAACGCCGCATACCACAGACGGTTACCACCAGCCATGAGTAATCATTCTCTATGGTAGGACTACAGTACAGGTATTTAAAAGATTTGGTGATTGGTATAGTCTCAATTTATTGTAAGTCAAGTCAAGGCAGGAATACTAGTTAATTCTGCCATTTATTTTTGTGTGAGCTTGAAACACTTTGGAGGATTAGACTCTAGGGACCCGAGATTTTCCAGTGACAATTTGTTTCATTGAGCTCTTTATTATATCAAGGGAACTGTCATAGGACACTCTTGATTTGTTGGAGAGAAGATTGGATGGTCAAGGGACACCATTCTACTTACTGTTTGCACGGAGTCGGCATAGAACCCTTCGTTTTAATTAATACATATTGTTTAATTGAAGTAGGGATCGAGCCCTCTGGTTTATTTACAGTTTGAGCAGAGCAGGAATTGAACCCTCTGTTTTCTTTAATACCCGTTTCATTTCCCCTGATAGTTTAAGTTATTCTTGCAAGTATGGAAGAATACCAGTTTTGGATGAATGCTGGAAGTAAGTTAGGAATGACAGGGAAAAATTTAGAATCTTTCATTAGTGCTAAGATCCAGGAAAGACTTGAAAGAGAGAGAATTGAGAGAGAAGAAAGAGAGTTAGAAAGGGAAAGAGAAGAAGAAAAGGAGAGAGAGAGAATCGAAAGAGAAGAGAAAAAGGAGTTAGTTTAATATGTTTATTATGCACCCCATACCCATCCTGTGGGCGGTAGTCAAAAGATTACAGAGGTACATAATTGGTCCAGGGACTGGGCCTCAAAGTTTTGATAGCTGAGCAAGTTACAGAGGTAATGAATTCACAATTTACAAAGGTAATGAACTCACAATTTACAAAGGTAATGAACTCCAGGTAGGTCTAGTCACAATCATGACAAGTTACAAAGGTATTTACAGATTACAGAGGTACACAATGGGTCCAGGGACCGGGCTCCAAAGTTTTGATGGCTGAACTAGGTACAAGGTAATGAACTCACAAGTTACAAAGGTAATGAACTCACAAGTTACAAAGGTAATGAACTCACAAGTTACAAAGGTAATGAACTCACAAGTTACAAAGGTAATGAATACTGTAAGAATGGTTACTTACGTTTATACATGGCTGCAATCATGAACAAATTTTAGAGTAATGAGCAATTCACACTTCCACACCCGGTCACAACTGTAGTAAGTTATTGGTGCAAATGTTGATTGCTGAGTCTCTCTCTCTCTCACACACACACACACACACATACAAATTCATACACACACACACATAAACACACACACACACACACACACACACACACACACACACACACAAACTCATACACACACACGCACACACACTCATACACACACACATACACACTCATACACACACACACACTCATACACACACACACACTCATACTCACACACCCAAACAGGAGTGAGAGAGAATTGAGAGAGAAATCCAAGAAAGACAGTTAGAAAGAGAGAGAGAGAAGACAAAAAGGAGCGTGATAGACTTGATCGTGGGGAGAGAGCTAGAGTACGTGACGAACAAGTTAAATTAAGAGAACTTGAGGAAAGAGCAAAAGATAGAGAAGTTGAGGAAAAAGCTAGAGAACGTGAGGAAAAAGCTAGAGAACGTGAGCAAAAAGCTAGAGAACGTGAGGAAAAAGCTAGAGAACATGAGTTAATAGAGAGAGAAAAGGATCGTGAGCTCGAAAAATCTCGCCTTGAATTAGAGAATAAAAAGTTGACTTTTACACAACAACAATTAGAGGAAGGAGTAATGGAACAACGTGCAGTCAGTGCACATATTCCAACACCTAATTTACCTCCCTTCACAGAGGGGGAAGACATAACTTCATACATTATCAGGTTTGAAAATACCGCTACCCTCTGTGAATGGCCTGCTGACACCTGGGCTACCAGGTTAGGAATGTTATTTTCCGGTACAGCTTTGAATATCTATGCAACTTTGTCGCAGGATATCATATGTAATTATAACCTACTGAAGAAGGCAATCCTTAAAGCATACCAAAACATCACTAATTCTTACAGGAAAGATTTCAGGTATGCCACCTTACAGCCTGGCCAGAACTTTCAGCAGTTACAGGTAACACTCTTTCGTTTGTTCGACTTTTGGATAGAGAGTTTAGGAAATGATCACAGTTATGAATCTCTTAGAGACTTCATGGTTGCTGACCAGTTCCTGACAGCTCTTCCTCACCAGATACGATTTTCATCAGAGAACGTAACCTGATTAAAGCTGAGGAAGTTGCTGAGGCTGCTGACCTGTATGCTGAGGCTCATAATTCCTATAAAGACCTAAAGGGATCGAACCCTAAGGGCAAGGGTTCATCAGACCTTAAGAAATCAAAGCCTCTAGTGGAAAGTAAAATGACTTCTTTTATTCCTGTTTGTCATTTGTGTGGTGTTAAGGGACATAAACGTCCAGATTGTCCTTCTAAGAAGGTCCAAAAAGTTGGAAGATGTTTTAAAGACTGTAATGACCAAGCACCCTTCTGTTCAGGAACAGTTAATGGACTTAATGTGTCTACCATTTTACGAGACACTGGATGCACATGTATAGTAATTTCTGATAAGCTGTTCCCTAACCTTAAAGAAACTCATTCCTCTGCTATACTTTCAGACTACTTGGGCCGTACAGACACTTTTCCTACCATCCGTTGTTACATTAGGTCTAAATGGTTCACAGGTTGGTCTGAAGCCGTACTAGCTCCCATCACTTCTTGCTCTGTACTAATAGGTAATGTAAAAGGTGCCATTCATCCTTCTGAGGATGACTTTTCATCACCAAAGATGGACATAAGTGTTTCAGATCCTCTTCCTGTAGAGTCAGAGAAGCCCCTCGAAAGTTCAGATGAGACAATGTCTCGTGAGATTCATGTGGGATTAAAAACCAGTGATGCTACTCTCGAAAGCGAGGTAGTAGGATCACCGGTTCACTTGTTAGATGAAAGTGAAGACATCGCCTCCGATACCATAAATGTCTTGACTAGGGCTCGGACCAAAGCCCAGGCTTCTCCTACTATCCATCCTTTGATCTTCCCTGACTTTAAGCCTTTAGATATATCGAAGGACTCCTTCGTCAATTTACAACGTAATTGCCCTTCTCTTCAGAATTGTCATAATGCAGCTAAACAAAATCAAGTTATCCAAAGGAAAAACTTTTCATATAAATTTGAATATATAAAAGGTATCTTGTACAAGTCAGTATTCAAATTAAATTCAGATGAAATAAACTATTCCATCTTAGTTGTTCCAAGTCAATGCAGAGAGACTGTTCTTAAAATGGCTCATGACCTGCCAGTGGCCGGACATTTCTCGCATCGTAAAACCTTAAATAAAATTAGGGAAACCTATTTTTGGCCAAAAATGTCCTCAGGTATCACTACCTATTGTAGATCGTGTAAAGTTTGCCAGCTGTCATCCTCCCGAGGTACCAGGCGAGTACCTATGGTCAAAATGCCAGTCTTTACGGTACCTTTTGAAAGAGTAGCTATTGACATCATTGGTCCTTTATCTCCACTGTCATCTGGGGGACATAGATATATATTAACATTAGTTGATTATGCTTCGAGTTTCCCCTGAAACCATACCCTTAAAGACCATAACTACTACAGAGGTGGCTGAAGCCCTTTTGTCTATCTTCTCTAGAGTGGGCATCCCTAGAGAAATTTTGTCTGACCATGGGACACAATTCACATCTGACTTAATGAAACATCTATACCAACTTCTGGGAGTGAAGCCTCTCTTCACCACACCCTATCATCCCAGCTGTAATGGGAGGATTGAGTGCCAGCATTCGATTCTCAAGTCCATTTTAAGGAAACTTTGCTCCCTTAAACCTAAGGAGTGGCATCGTTACCTACCCTGTGCTTTGTTTGCCATGAGGGAAGTTCCCAGTGACTCTTTGGGGTTTTCACCTTTTGAACTTC
This sequence comes from Cherax quadricarinatus, assembly GCF_038502225.1. NCBI lineage: Eukaryota > Metazoa > Arthropoda > Malacostraca > Decapoda > Parastacidae > Cherax > Cherax quadricarinatus. The sequence continues at coordinate 22,658 of NW_027195775.1, forward strand.
TCTATGGTAGACATGCCAGAGGCCCTTTGTCCATCCTTCATGACTTATGGACTGATGAGGAGATGAGTGCTGAGGTTCAGTCTTCTTACCAGTTTCTCCTTGACCTTAGATCCAAACTTGAGGAGACCTCTTACATAGTTTCGAAAAACCTAAGCTTGTCAATGGACCAGTACAAAACCTATATTGATTCCGAAAGTCAGAGGAGAAGTTTTAAAGAAGGGGATGAAGTTCTTGTACTTTTGCCGATCAAGTCAAATAAATTATTAGTAGCATGGAAAGGTCCATATAAAGTATTAAAAATTTGTGGGAAAGTTGACTACCTCATAGAAGTCAAGGGGAAACCTAAGCTTTATCATATCAACATCCTTAAGAAATATTACCGAAGAAATTCGGTTAACTGCCCTTAGTTTGACTTAGTTTTTCCACACGAACTTGATACGACAACTGAAGAATGTAAGGTGTGCGTAATTGACACCTCTAACTTAGACTATGATGAACTACATGACTTGGTGACTTTTAACCACTCGGACGCAACCAACATTAATATTAATGAATCTTTGGATGACCATAAGAGACATGAACTACTTCAATGTGTGAGTAACTTTTCAGACGTCTTTACTGATATTCCAGGTGTTACCTCCACGGAAGTCCATAAGATTGACTTAGTGACGGACAATCCTATCAAACGAAAATTATTCCCAGTTCCAGTTCACCTTAGAGATGCATTTGACCGAGAGGTAGACAAATTATTAAAACTAAAGATCATTGAACCTTCAGCATCTTCATATTGTTCACCAGTAGTCATGGTTAAGAAGGAGGATAATTCATATAGACTTGCTATTGACTTCAGAGGCCTTAATGCTATAACTCGGTGGGATGCTGAGCCTATGCCCTTAATAGATAGCGATCTACACAAATTTTATGACGCTTCCTTCTTTTCAGAGACTGATATTGCGCAGGCATGTCATCAAGTAATGTTAGATCCTTCTTCTAAGCAGTACACCGCTTTTCCTACACACCAAGGACTGATGCAATATAGAACTATGCCCTTCGGTTTGGTAACTGCCTGTGCTACCTACGTGAGACTGATGAGAAAGGTCTTGGGTAATATGCCAAATGTTTCAGTTTATTTTGATAACATTTACGTATTGACATCCACGTCGGGCGAACATATCCAAACATTAACATCAGTTTTGCGTAGGTTACGCTCACATGGCCTCACTGCCAAGCCGAAGAAATGCTTCCTTGAGTATAACAAGATTAGATATCTTGAACTGATACTTTCTAATAACTCTCTGCAGCCTCTCCCCAGTAAGATCAAAGCTTTATTAGAATTTAAATTCTCCAAAACCAAGAAGCTCATGCGTAGCTTTCTTGGTTCTGTTAATTTTTATGCACGATTTATCCCAAACCTTACTGATCTTACAGGCATCTTATCCGACTTTCTTAAAAAGTCTGTGAAGGAACCTCTTGAACTTTCCGACGTAGCTCGGGAAAAGTTTAATGAGATTAAAAGTATCTTTTCGAAAGACCCTATACTTAAGATTCCAGATATTAATAAAACATTTTGTTTAAGAAGTGATGCCTCCAATACTGGCTTAGGTGCAGTGCTACTACAATTCCATGATGGTACTCCCTTCCCTGTATGCTTCCTAAGCCGGAAACTCCTTCCCGCAGAAACGAGATACTCCACCATAGAAAAGGAATGTTTGGCCCTTGTGTGGGGTATCTCCAAAGTTAAATTTTATTTGCTGGGAAAAGAATTAATTTTAGAAACGGACCACAAACCTTTGATATACCTAGAAACTTTTAAGGGAACCAACAGTCGCCTCTTGAGGTGGACATTGGCACTCCAGGCTTTTAAGTTCCATATTGTGTATATCAATGGTTCATCCAATTATTTCTCTGATTAAGTCGTGACAGTCAGTAGAAGATTTCTTGCCTTACGCGACTTCCACATGTTAGAACTTTTTCCTCGCCTATTTTTCTTATACTCCTTGACTATAAGTCTTGGTATGGGGGAGCGTGAGGGAAAAGTTCAATAGATAGGAGTAGAGAGGGAGTATATAGTAACAATAGTTTAATTGCCAGCTACTTGTTAAGGTAGGGTAAGTCAAGCTCCCGCTATTCCCGCCTTTTTTCCCCCACCCCGAAAGTGATAGTTTGACTGCCGGCTGCTTGTTAAGGTAGGGTCAGTCTAGCTCCTGCTTTCTCTTCCCCTCCTTCTTCCCCCCCCCCCGATAGGTGACGTGTGGGGCTCCGGTCCAAACAGTAATCACTAGACTCACAGCTATCATCACTACTGTAAGTACATGCCTGCCTTGTATTCTAGTGGATTTATTGGTTGAAAGCTTCACTTTTGACCAATGATAAACTTAGTCCTTTCAGTCTTGCTCTAGGTTGACTGTTGTGATAATCACCACATCTTTTAGGTATTGTACTTATCATGGAGAGTGATTTCTTAAGCAGTGGGTAACCTGTCTATCTTTCCAGCTTGGATGACAGAGAGGGTCACCTGCCAATCAACGAGCAGAGCTGATGGAGATGGACTAATGTCCTGAGACTTCCCCTTTTTGGATTTAATTACCTGTGCACCTGTATGAAATTGCAGGACGTAACCCCTCATCATTGCAGTGGTAAAGGACCTGCTTTCCTGTCATCGGGATATAATACTCATGGCTATACTGTGAAGAACTAGCAAGTGGTTTGTAACCAACACCTGCAACCCCCCCCCCATCATCAGCAACGGCTACGATTTCAACACTCAGTGTCACCAACACCAGACACCCCTACATATATTAGCGTTGAATTCAGTTATCATTTATATTTTTCATTTTTCATTTTCTTTAAATGGAGGATTAATATTTCATATTCAAATGTTTTATATTTTCTATATAATAAAGTGTTTATGTTTGTCTGTTATTATTTCTTTTTCTATTCACTAATTTTCCTGAGGATGAGCCAGCCTTGGTAATATTGTCTGAAGTTCTTACAGGGCTGAGAAAGCCTTCACACTGTTGTAATACTTCCCCTGGTGGTTACTGTTGTAATACATCCAATGGTAGTTACTGTTGTAATGTATCCCATGGTGATTACTGTTGTAATACATCCCATGGTGGATACTGTTGTTATACATCCTCTGGCGGTTACCGTTGTAATACATCTCCTGGTTGGTACCATTCAAATACATCCTATGGTAGTTACTGTTGAAATACATTCTCTGGTGATTACTGTTGTTATACATCCCCTGGAGGTTATTGTTGGAATACATTCTCTGGAGGTTACTGCTGCAGTATATCCAATGGTAGTTACTGTTGTAATACATCCCCTGGTAGTTCTGTTGTAATACATCCACTGGTTTTTACTGTGGTAATACATCACATGGTGGTTACTCTTCTAATACATCCAATGGTAGTTATTGTTGTAATGCATGCCTTGGTGGTTAGTGTTGTAATACATCCCATTGTAGTAACTGTTGTAATACAACCCCTGGTAGTTACTGTTGCAATACATCCCCTGGTAGTTAGTGTTGTAATACATCCCCTTGTAGTTAGTGTTGTAATACATCCTTTTGTGGTTACTGTTGCAATACATCCCATGGTAGTTACTGTTGTAATACATCCCCTGGTAGTTACTGTTGTAATACTTCCCCTGAAAGTTACTGTTGTAATACATCCCCTGAAAGTTACTGTTGTAATAATCCTCTCGTCGTTACTGTTGTAATACTTCCAATGGTAGTTACTGTTGTAATACATCCACTGGTAGTTACTGTTGTAGTACATCCCCTGGTAATTACTGTTGTAATACATCCTCTACTAGTTATTGTTGTAATACATCCCTGGTAGTTACTTTTTCTAATATATCATCTCTGGTAGTTTCTGTTGTAATACATCCCTGATAGTTACTGTTGTAAGACACCCCCTGGTGGGTACTGTTGTAATACATCCCGTCGATATTACTGTTGTAAGACATCCCCTGGTAGATACTGTAGTAATATACCCCTGGTAGTTACTGTTGCAATACATCCCATTGTAGTTACTCTTGTATTGTATCTCATGAAAGTTATTACTGTAAGACATCCCCTGGTGGATTCTGTTGTGATATATCCCCTGGTAGTTACTGTTGTAATACATCCTCTGGTGGTTACTGTTGCAATACATCTCATGGTATTTACTGTTGTAATACATCCTCTGGTGGTTACTGTTGCAATATATCCTGTGGTGGTTACTGTTGTAATACATCCTATGGTGGTTACTACTGTAATACATTTCCTTGTAGTTACTGTTGTAATACATCCTTTAGTAGTTTCCATTGTAATACATACTCTGCTGGTTACTGTTGAAATACATCGTCGGTATTTACTGTTGTAATACATCCACTGGTAGTTACTGTTGTAATACATCCCCACACAGTTACTGTTGTCATTCATCCTCTCTTGGTTTCTGTTGTAATACATCCTCTGGTGGTTTCTGTTGCAATACATCCTCTGGTGGTTTCTGTTGTAATACATCCTGTGGTGGTCACTTCTTCTTCTTGTTGATCTGCCGGTACTTCAGGCCCGGGTCTTCTCCAGATGGTGACTCGGCGGTGGCCCTCGGTTTGGAGTGTCGTTCGTATTACATCAGTAACGACCAGGGGATGTATTACTGTTGTAATACATCCTCTGGTAGTTACTGTTATAATACATCCCCTGATAGTTACTGTTGTAATAATCCCCCCGTCCTTACTGTTGTAATACGTAGAATGATAGTTACTGTTGTAATACTTCCTCTGGTAGTTACTGTTGCAATACATCCTCTGGAAGTTACTGTTGTAATACATCTCCTGGTAGATACTGTTGTAATACATCCAATTGTAGTTATTGCTGTAACACATCCTCTGGTGGTTACTCTTGTTATACGTCTCATGGCAGTTACTGTTGCAATACATCTTCTGGTGGTTACTGTTGTAATACATCCAATTGTAGTTAATGTTGTAATACATCCTCTGGCGGTTACTGTGGTAATACAACCTCTAGTGGGTACTGTTTAATACATTGCATGGTAGTTACTGTTGTAATACATCCTATGGTGGTTGCTGTTGTAATACATCCTCTGGTGGTTACTGTTGCAATACATCCTCTGGTGGGTACTGTTTAATACATTGCATGGTAGTTACTGTTGTAATACATCCTATGGTGGTTACTGTTGTAATACATCCTCTGGTGGGTACTGTTTTAATACATTCCATGGTAGTTACTGTTGTAATTCATCCTCTGGTTGTTACTGTTGCATCAAATGGTAGTTACTGTTGTAATCCATACTATGGCAGTTACTGTTGTAATACATCCTCTGGTGGTTACTGTTGCAATATATCTTGTGGTGGTTACTGTTGTAATACATCCCCTGGTGGTTACTTCTGTAATACATTTATTGGTAAATACTGTTGTAATACATCACATGGTAGTTAAAATTGTAATGCATTATCTGGTGATTACTGTTGAAATACATCCCCAGGTAGTTTCTGTTGTAATACATCCTCTGGTGGTCACTCTTGTAATACTTCCTCTTGTAGTTACTGTTGTAATACATCCTCTGGTAGTTACTGTGGCAATACATCCCTTCGTGGTTACTGTTGTAATACATCCCATGGTGGTTGCTGTTGTTATACATCCTCTGGTGGTTACTGTTGTATTACATAACCTGGTGGGTACTGTTGAAATATATTCTCTGGTGGGTACTGTTGAAATATATTCTCTGGTGATTACTTTTGTTATATATCCCCTGGTGGAATGCATTCTTTGGAGGTTACTGTTGCAGTATATCCAATGGTAGTCACTGTTTTAATATATCCCATGGTAATTACTGTTGTACTACATCGCCTGGTAGTTAGTGTTGTAATACATCCTTTGGTTGTTACTGTTGTAATGCATTTATTGGTGGTTAGGGTTGTAATACATCCTCTGGAGGTTACTGTTGCAATACATCCCATGGTAGTTACTGTTGTAATACATCTCCTGGTAGTTACTGTTGTAATTCATCCCCTGGAAGTTACTGTTGTAATACATCCCCTGATAGTTACTGCTGTAATAATCCCCTCGTCGATACTCTTGTAATACATCCAGTGGTAGCTACAGTTGTAATACATTCCCTCTTAGTTACTGTTGTAATACATCCCCTGGTAGTTACTGTTGTAATACATCCTCTGGTAGTTTTTGTTGTAATACATCCCTGGTAGTTACTGTTGTAATACATCCCTCATGGTAGTTACTGCTGTAATATATCCCTGGTAGTTACTGTTGTAAGACACCCCCTGGTCGGTACTGTTGTAATACATCCCCTGGATAATACTGTTGTAAGACATCACCTAGTACATACTGTTGTAATATACACTTGGTAGTTACTGTTGTAATACATATAATTGTAGTTACTCTTGTAATGTATCTCATGATAGTTATTGCTGTAAGACATCCTCTGGTGGATGCTGTTGTGATATATCCCCTGGTAGTTATTGCTGTAATACATCCTATGATGGTTAATCTTGTTATACGTATCATGGCAGTTACTGTTGCAATACATCTTCTCTTGGTTACTGTTGTAATACATCCCCTGGTAGTTAGTGTTGTAACACATCCTTTTGTGGTTGCTGTTGCAATACATCCCATGGTAGTTACTGTTGTAATACATCCTCTGGTAGTTACTGTTGCAATACATACTCTAGTAGTTATTGTTTAATACATCTCCTGGTAGTTACTGATGTAATATATCATCCCTGGTAGTTACTGTTGTAATAAATCCCTGATAGTTACTGTTGTAATACATCCCATTGTAGTTGCTCTTGTAATATATCTCATGATAGTTATTGCTGTAAGACATCCCCTGGTGGATGCTGTTGTGATATATCCCCTGGTAGTTATTGCTGTAACACATCCTTTTGTGGTTGCTGTTGCAATACATCCCATGGTAGTTACTGTTGTAATACATCCTCTGGTGGTTACTCTTGTTATTCGTCATATTGCAGTTACTGTTGCAATATATCATCTGGTGGTTGCTGTTGTAGTACATCCAATGGTGGTTACTAATGTAATACATCCTCTGGTGGGTACCGTTTTAATACATTCCGTGGAAGTTACTGTTGCAGTTCATCCTCTGGTAGTTACTGTTGTAATACATCCTCTGGTGTTTACTGTTGCATCCTATGGTAGTTACTGTTGTAATCCATCCTATGGTAGTTACTGTTGTAATCCATCCTATGGTAGTTACTGTTGTAATACATCCTCTGGTGGTTACTACTGTAATACATTTCCTTGTAGTTACTGTTGTAATACATCCCCTGGTATTTTCCATTGTAATACATACTCCGTTGGTTACTGTTAAATACATCGCCGGGTATTTACTGCTGCAATACATCCCCTCGTGGTTACTGTTGTAATACATTCAATGGCGGTAACTGTTGTGACACATCCTATGGTGGTTACCGTTGTAATATATCCCATGGAGGGTACTCTTGCAATACATCTTCTGGTGGTTACTGTTGAAATACATTCTCTGGTGATTACTGTTGTTATACATCCCCTGGTGGTTATTGTTGGAATACATTCTCTGGAGGTGACTGTTGTAGTATATCATATGGTAGTTTCTGTTGTAATGTAGCCCCTGGTAGTTAGTGTTGTAATACATCCCCTGGTAGTTAGTCTTGTAATACATCCCATGGTAGTTACTGTTTTAAAACATCCCCTGGCAGTTACTGTTGTAATACATACCCTGGAAGTTACTGTTGTAATACATCCCCTGATAGTTAGTGTTGTAATAATCCCCTCGTCGTTACTGTTGTTATACATCCAATGGTAGTTACTGTTGTAATACATCCTCTGGTGGTTACTACTGAAATACATTTCATGGTAGTTACTGTTGTAATACATCCCCTGGTAGTTACCATTGTAATACATACTCTGGTTGTTACTGTTGAAATACATCGCCGGGTAGTTACTGTTGAATACATTCCCTGGTAGATACTACCCCAGGTAGTTACTCTTGCAACACATCCTCTTGTGGTTTCTGTTGTAATACATCCTCTTGTGGTCACTTCTTCTTCTTCTTGTTGATCTGCCATTACTTCCGGCCCGGGTCTTTTCCAGATGGTGACCCGGCGTTGGCCCCCGGTTCGGGGTGTCGTTCATATTATAACAGTAACTACCAGGGGATGTATTACTGTTGTAATACATCCCCTGGTAGTTACTGTTGTAATACATCCCCTCGTCGTCACTGATGTAATGCATCCAATTTTGGTTACTGTTGTAATACATCCCCTGATAGTTACTGTTGCAATACTTCCTCTGGTAGTTACTGTTGTAATACTTCCTCTGGTAGTTACTGTTGTAATACATCCTCTGATAGTTACTGTTGTAATACATCCCCTTGTAGTTACTGTTTAATACATCCCCAGGTAGTTACTGTTGTAATACATCCTATGGTGGTTTCTGTTGTAATACATCCTCTGGTGGTCACTGTTGTAATACTTCCTCTCGTAGTTACTGTTGTAATGCATCCTCTGCTAGTTACTGTTGCAATACATCTCCTCGTGGTTACTGTTGTAATACATCCCAGGGTGGTTACTGTTTTTATACATCCTATGGTGGTTAATCTTGTATTACATCCCCTGGTGGCTACTGTTGCAATACATCCTCTGGTGGTTACTGTTGAAATATATTCTCTGGTGATTACTGTTGTTATACATCCCCTGGTGTAATTCATTCTTTGGAGGTTACTGTTGCAGTATATCCCATGGTAGTCTCTGTTGTAATATATCCCATGGTAGTTACTGTTGTAATACATCCCCTAGTGGTTAGTGTTGTTATACATCCTCTGATGGTTACTGTAGTAATGCATTCCTTGGTGGCTAGGGTTGTAATGCATCCTCTGTTGCAATACATCTCATGGTAGTTACTGTTGTAATACACCTACTGGTAGTTACTATTGAAATACATCCTTTGGAAGTTATTGTTGTAATACATCCCCTGATAGTTACTGCTGTAATAATCCCCTCGTCGATACTCTTGTAATACATCCAATGGTAGTTTTTGTTGTAATACATCCCTGGTAGTTACTGTTGTAATACATCCCCCATGGTAGTTACTATTGTAATATATCCCTGGTAGTTACTGTTGTAAGACACCCCCTGGTAAGTACTGTTGTAATACATCCCCTAAATATTACTGTTGTAAGACATCCCCTGGTAGATACTGTTGTGATACATCCTCTGATGGTTACTCTTGTTATACGTCTCATGGCAGTTACTGTTGCAATACATCTTCTGGTGGTTACTGTTGTAATACATCCTCTGGCGGTTACTGTTGTAATACATCCTCTTGTGGTTGATGTTTAATACATTGCATGGTAGTTACTGTTGTAATACATCCTCTGGTGGTTACTGTTGTAATACATCCCCTTGTGGTTACTGTTGTAATACATCCCATGGAAGTTACTGTTGTAATGCATCCCATGGTGGTTACTGTTGTAATACATCCTCTGGTGGTTACTGTTGTAATACATCCTCTGGTGGTTACTGTTGTAATACATCCTCTAGTGGTTACTGTTGTAATACATCCTCTGGTGGTTATTGCTGCAATACATCCTCTGGTGGGTACTGTTTTAATACATTCCGTGGTAGTTACTGTTGTAATTCATCCTCTGGTAGTTACTGTTGTAATACATCCTCTGGTGGTTACTGTTGCATCCTATGGTAGTTACTGTTGTAATACATCCTCTGGTGTTCACTGTTGTAATACTTCCTCTGGTAGTTACTGTTGTAATACATCCTCTGGTAGTTGCTGTAGCAATACATCCCCTCGTTTTTACTGTTGTAATACATCCCCTGGTGGATACTGTTTTAATACATACTATGGTATTTACTTTTGTAACTCATCCCCATTGAGTTACTGTTGTAATACATCCCCTGGTAGTTACTGTTGTAGTATATTCCTTGGTAGTTACTGTCGTAATATATTCCCTGGTAGTTTCTGTTGTAATGCATCCCATGGTAATTACTGTTTAATACATCCCCATGTAGTTACTCTTGTAATACATCCTCTGGTGGTTTCTGTTGTAATACATCCTCTGTTGGTTACTGTTGTAATGCTTCCTCTAGTGGTTACTGTTGTAATACATCACCTCGTAGTTACTGTTGTAATACATCACCTCGTAGTTACTGTTGTAATACATCTCCTAGTGGTTACTGTTGTAATACATCCTCTAGTGGTTAGTGCTGTAATACATCCCCTGGAGGATTCTGTTTTAATACATGCCCTCGTAGTTACTGTTGTAATACATGCCCTGGTGGTTACTGTTGTATTATATCCCCTGGTGGTTACTGTTGTAATACATTACCTCGTAGTTACTGTTGTAATACATCCCCTGGTAGTTACTGTTGTAATACATACTCTGGTGGTTACTGTTGTAATACATCCTCTGTTGGTTACTGCTGTAATACATCCTCTGGTGGTTACTGTTGTACTGCATCCCCTGGAGGCTACTGTTGTAATGCATTACTTGGTAGTTACTGTTGCAATATATGCCTGGTAGTTACTGTTGTAAAACATCCCCTCGTGGTTACTGTTGTAATATATCCCCTGGTAGTTACTGCCGTAATACGTCCCCTGGTAGTTACTGTTGTAATACTTCCCTGGTAGTTACTGTTGTAATACATCCCATGGTGGTTACTCTTGTAATACATCTCTTGGAGGCTACTGTTGTAATACATGCCCTGGTAGTTACTGTTGTAATATATCCTTGGTAGTTACTGTTGTAATACATCCCCTGGAAGTTACTGTTGTAATACATCCCTGGTAGTTACTGTTGTAATACTTCCCTGGTAGTTACTGTTGTAATACATCCCCTGGTAGTTACTGTTGTAAAACATCCCTGGTAGTTACTGTTGTAATACTTCCCTGGTAGTTACTGTTGTAATACATCCCTGGTTTACCTGGAGTTTACCTGGAGAGAGTTTCGGGGGTCAACGCCCCCGCGGCCCGGTCTGTGACCAGGCCTCCTGGTGGATCAGCGCCTGATCAACCAGGCTGTTGCTGCTGGCTGCACGCAAACCAACGTACGAGCCACAGCCCGGCTGATCAGGAACTGACTTTAGGTGCTTGTCCAGTGCCAGCTTGAAGACTGCCAGGGGTCTGTTGGTAATCCCCCTTATGTGTGCTGGGAGGCAGTTGAACAGTCTCGGGCCCCTGACACTTATTGTATGGTCTCTTAACGTGCTAGTGACACCCCTGCTTTTCATTGGGGGGATGGTGCATCGTCTGCCAAGTCTTTTGCTTTCGTAGTGAGTGATTTTCGTGTGCAAGTTTGGTACTAGTCCCTCTAGGATTTTCCAGGTGTATATAATCATGTATCTCTCCCTCCTGCGTTCCAGGGAATACAGGTTTAGAAACCTCAAGCGCTCCCAGTAATTGAGGTGTTTTATCTCCGTTATGCGCGCCGTGAAAGTTCTCTGTACATTTTCTAGGTGGGCAATTTCACCTGCCTTGAAAGGTGCTGTTAGAGTGCAGCAATATTCCAGCCTAGATAGAACAAGTGACCTGAAGAGTGTCATCATGGGCTTGGCCTCCCTAGTTTTGAAGGTTCTCATTATCCATCCTGTCATTTTTCTAGCAGATGCGATTGATACAATGTTATGGTCCTTGAAGGTGAGATCCTCCGACATAATCACTCCCAGGTCTTTGACGTTGGTGTTTCGCTCTATTTCGTGGCCAGAATTTGTTTTGTACTCTGATGAAGATTTAATTTCCTCATGTTTACCATATCTGAGTAATTGAAATTTCTCATCGTTGAACTTCATATTGTTTTCTGCAGCCCACTGAAAGATTTGGTTGATGTCCGCCTGGAGCCTTGCAGTGTCTGCAATGGAAGACACTGTCATGCAGATTCGGGTGTCATCTGCAAAGGAAGACACGGTGCTGTGGCTGACATCCTTGTCTATGTCGGATATGAGGATGAGGAACAAGATGGGAGCTAGTACTGTGCCTTGTGGAACAGAGCTTTTCACCGTAGCTGCCTCGGACTTTACTCTGTTGACGACTATTCTCTGTGTTCTGTTAGTGAGGAAATTATAGATCCATCGACCGACTTTTCCTGTTATTCCTTTAGCGCGCATTTTGTGCGCTATTACGCCATGGTCACACTTGTCGAAGGCTTTTGCAAAGTCTGTATATATTACATCTGCATTCTTTTTGTCTTCTAGTGCATTTAGGACCTTGTCGTAGTGATCCAGTAGTTGAGACAAACAGGAGCGACCTGTTCTAAACCCATGTTGCCCTGGGTTGTGTAACTGATGGGTTTCTAGATGGGTGGTGATCTTGCTTCTTAGGACCCTTTCAAAGATTTTTATGATATGGGATGTTAGTGCTATTGGTCTGTAGTTCTTTGCTGTTGCTTTACTGCCCCCTTTGTGGAGTGGGGCTATGTCTGTTGTTTTTAGTAACTGAGGGACGACCCCCGTGTCCATGCTCCCTCTCCATAGGATGGAAAAGGCTCGTGATAGGGGCTTCTTGCAGTTCTTGATGAACACAGAGTTCCATGAGTCTGGCCCTGGGGCAGAGTGCATGGGCATGTCATTTATCGCCTGTTCGAAGTCATTTGGCGTCAGGATAACATCGGATAGGCTTGTGTTAATCAAATTTTGTGGCTCTCTCATAAAAAAATCATTTTGATCTTCGACTCTCAGTCTGGTTAGCGGCTTGCTAAAAACTGAGTCATATTGGGACTTGAGTAGCTCACTCATTTCCTTGCTGTCATCTGTGTAGGACCCATCTTGTTTAAGTAGGGGCCCAATACTGGGCGTTGTTCTCGATTTTGATTTGGTATAGGAGAAGAAATACTTTGGGTTTCTTTCGATTTCATTAATAGCTTTTAGTTCTTCCCGCGATTCCTGACTCCTAAAGGATTCTTTTAGCTTAAGTTCGATGCTTGCTATTTCTCTGACCAGTGTCTCCCTGCGCATTTCAGATATATTGACCTCTTTTAGCCGCTCTGTTATTCTTTTCCGTCGCCTGTAAAGGGAGCGCCTGTCTCTTTCTATTTTACATCTACTCCTCCTTTTTCTTAGAGGAATAAGCCTTGTGCATACATCGAGTGCCACCGAGTTAATCTGTTCTAGGCATAAGTTTGGGTCTGTGTTGCTTAGTATATCTTCCCAGCTTATATCGGTTAGGACTTGGTTTACTTGGTCCCACTTTATGTTTTTGTTATTGAAGTTGAATTTGGTGAATGCTCCCTCGTGACTAGTCTCATTTTGTCGGTCTGGGGCTCCTCGCATACATGTCTGAACCTCAATTATGTTGTGATCTGAGTATATTGTTTTTGATATGGTGACATTTCTTATCAGATCATCATTGTTAGTGAATATGAGGTCTAGTGTATTCTCCAGTCTAGTAGGCTCTATTATTTGCTGGTTTAAATTGAATTTTGTGCAGAGATTTAAAAGCTCGTGTGAGTGTGAGTTTTCATCAGAGCTGCCTCCTGGTGTTATTACTGCAACAATATTATTTGCTATATTCCTCCATTTTAGGTGCCTTAAGTTGAAATCCCCCATGAGCAAGATGTTGGGTGCAGGAGCTGGAAGATTTTCCAGACAGTGGTCAATTTTTAACAGCTGTTCCTGGAATTGCTGGGATGTTGCATCCGGAGGCTTGTAGACTACCACAATGACTAGGTTTTGGTTCTCGACCTTTACTGCTAAAACTTCCACTACGTCATTTGAGGCATTAAGCAGTTCTGTGCAAACAAGTGACTCTGCAATGTACAGGCCAACCCCCCCCTTTTGCCTGTTCACTCAGTCACATCTGTATAGGTTGTAACCTGGGATCCATATTTCATTGTCCAAGTGATCCTTTATGTGGGTCTCAGTGAAAGCCGCGAACATTGCCTTTGCCTCTGCAAGCAGTCCACGGATGAAAGGTATTTTGTTGTTTGTTGCTGGCTTTAGACCCTGTATATTTGCAAAGAAGAATGTTATCGGACTGGTGGTATTGTTGGTACTGGGGGGGGATTTTTTTTCCGGCATTAGTATCTGTATCTGTTGGTTTGGAGTGGAGGCCATCGACTGTGGTTCCACTCCAGGAATGACTGGATTTGGTGTACGATTTCTGCCATTTCCTGCCAGTTTTTTTCCTTCCTGGCACTAAAAAACCTCTCCCTCTTGAGTGGCTGTGGCTACCCAGGTTTTCCCATGGCCTGGATGTTTTGTATCTTTTTGTCCCCTTTAGATGGTATGCCTGGCAATTTAAGTTATAGCACAGTCTTTCCTGTACTGAAGAGGTACACATTTCAGGGTGAAAAAGCTTACAGGAAGGGAGTTTGCATTTTCCTGTTGTCATATGGGCATGGCATTTTCTAGGGTGGTCATAGTTGCACGTCCCATCTGTTTTTCCAGATTTCCCATGCCAGCAGATACCAAGTGCATAGTATGTGCACAGGCTTGGTTTCCGCTTGCCTTGGGTTTCTGTGACTGTATTCCCTGTTGGTGCATGTTTCCCTGTCTTACTTCTATCCTCCCTAGCACCAACAATGGAGCTCCCACCAGTTGTTTTTGGTAATTTATCCTCACTATTGCTATTGGAGTCCTCTTGTTTGCTATTTCCTGCGGTATTTCTAGTTTGCAATATTGGTTTTATCTTATCTTTGACTACACTTGTTTCCCTACTATGGCTCCTATCCCCTATGAGGTCATTTATATGTATTCCTTCCTGCGTATAATTCCCGACTACCTGGACAAAATCTCCAGCTTCACCATTACTGTCTCCCAGGACAGTATCTCCAGCTTCACCATTTCTGTCTCCCAGGACAGCACCTCCAGCTTCACCATTACTGTCTCCCAGGACAGCACCTCCAGCTTCACCATTACTGTCTCCCAGGACAGCACCTCCAGCTTTACTATTACTGTCTCCCAGGACATCACCTCCAGCCTTACAGTTTGTGACTACATGGCCAGTATCAAGGGCAGTACCATTCAGCCCAGACTTTTTATGTTCCCATCTGTTGTAGAAAGCTTCCAGGTTTTCTATGAAAGCAGCTTTGATGTTGTCCTCTTTTAATACCCTTGTGATTTTAGTCCACAGATTTTCCTCATTTGGGCATACCCAAAAACACTTCTCTGTTTTAATACTGCTTGTAGCTAGTTCTGGGATATCTGCACAAGGGGCGTGACACCAATTTCCACAAAAATGACAATTTATCCATGTGGAAGCCCGTTTGTTTGACTGACCACAGACTACACACAGCTTCATAATGATTTGAATGGTTGATTTACTGCAATTCTACTAGCAACCTCTTGAATATTATATTAATAACCTTAAATGAAGCTCTAGCTATTTGTATTTCTGTTTCTAACTCTTTTTGTATATTGGACAGCTTACCGTCACGTTCCTGATTTTTAATGTTTGTGTTTATAAGGCGCCTACAACCCCATCTGGTAGTTACTGTTGTAATACTTCCCTGGTAGTTACTGTTGTAATACATCCCCTTGTGGTTACTGTTGTAATACATCCCTAGTAGTTACTGTTGTAATACATCCCCTTGTGGTTACTGTTGTAATACATCCCTAGTAGTTACTGTTGTAATACATCCCTAGTAGTTACTGTTGTAATACATCCCCTGGTAGTTACTGATGTAATTCATCTCCTAGCAGTTACTGTTGTAATACATGCCCTGGTAGTTACTGATGTAATTCATCTCCTAGCAGTTACTGTTGTAATACATGCCCTGGTAGTTACTGATGTAATTCATCTCCTAGCAGTTACTGTTGTAACACATCCCCTGGTAGTTACTGATGTAATACATCTCCTAGCAGTTACTGTTGTAATACATGCTCATGTTACATACTTTAGTACAGTCGCTACACTATGTAGTGTACGTAATTTTTTCACTCTCTTATAACACTGTATAATGATATGTTGCATAAATTGTCACTGTTCATAAGGGTATATATTTATTTATTATTTCAGGTTAAGCATCTTAAATATTTACTGAAGTAAATTTGTTTATAACCTGTTTGGTAAGAGTTATGTGCATAAGAACATAAAGAACAAACACTGCAGCAGGCCTACTTTTCCATGCGAGACAGGTCAAAGTCTCATACCGGCTTAAGCCAATGCCCCAACCTAGTCAGGTCTTGTCATGTTCACTTAAGGACGAAGCACGGCGTCAGACCTAGTAGCACAAACTAGTCAGGTCAAACGCACACCTACCCACACCCACTCATGTATTTATCTAACCTATTTTTAAAACTACAAAACTTCTTAGCTTCTGTAACGGTACTCGGGAGTTTGTTCCACTCATCCACAACTCTATTACCAAACCATATAGATCATCTAATTTTTAATCGGCTCAGTGCGAGGCGTCATCTTCCGGTCCTTCCCAAAATAAATCGTCGTCAGAGGTACACCCATCACTATCAACAATCCGAATAAGATCCTGGGCTACGAGATACTCCACTCCACATCACAAAAAGAGTAAACTTAGTAAGAGTTCACCTCAGTCAACCATACAGGTTCAACCAGGCCTCCTTCTTTTACATCAAGAAGCGCTGACACAGGATGATAATAAGACCTATATTGCAATATCCTTGTGTGTGCTTGCCGCTAACAACAAAAATCAACAAGTTACATCTAGAGAGTTCAAGACAAGGCTTTATCACAGGCACCAGACTGAGGCACAAAATCAAAATGGAAGATCTGCACACCTAACAGGAGTTATCGCAATAAATGTCTGGCCAGACAAACTAAAACAGCAACAACTATACGCCATGCTTTATATACCAGACAGAGAAACCTCTCCCCAACCAGCTAGCACCACTGACAACATTATCAACACACCGAGAAAACCCTCCCCAACCAGCTAGCACCACTTACAACATTATCAACACAACGAGAAAACCCTCCCCAACCAGCTAGCACCACTTACAACATTATCAACACAACGAGAAAACCCTCCCCAACCAGCTAGCACAACTGACAACATTATCAACACACCGAGAAAACCCTCCCCAACCAGCTAGCACCACTGACAACATTATCAACACACCGAGAAAACCCTACCCAACCAGCTAGCACCACTGACAACATTATCAACACATCGAGAAAACCCTCCCCAACCAGCTAGCACAACTGACAACATTATCAACACACCGAGAAAACCCTACCCAACCAGCTAGCACCACTGGCAACATTATCAACACATCGAGAAAACCCTCCCCAACCAGCTAGCACCACTGACAACATTATCAACACACCTCCCCACAGGACCCACAGAATGTCCCTCCAACAAAGAGTTCGACGTTTCATCCACGAGGAAGATTTGCCAAGACCAAAGACTCTGAGTGATTTCCCTGAAGATATAGAAGAATGGATACCACAGAGACACATAAAAACCACATAAAAACCGTGATGTTATTAGCAACAAACGCCTGTACCAAATTATTATTAATCGTGGCCGTGACGCCGTGCTCTTTCGTGTTTTCCACAGTCTTTCTTGCGTGCTAGAACTTTAAACTGTGCCAGTGACCTTATAAGATATATCCTTCCAGCGCTTGGAACTAATCTGGCAGAAAATAATATCTACTGAGTCAAAAAAGGAGAATCAGTGTACAATAAGGCAGCATAACCATACTCTCAGAGGGGAACTTTAGGCCTAGAGTGCCAGTGAAAATATTAGAACTTTTTTGTCAGAGGAAAGACAGTCTCCCTGATAATAGTGTGTTATACATAGTGTTGTAGTGTGTGCCACAGTGGTACCCTAGTATATGGATAATAAATGATAAGGTAAAATTGAAAACTGAAGTGTTAGGCCCAAAGAGGCAGGTTCATGTTGTAAACAGTTGCCAGCAGTCGTCAGAACCTCCCAGCAGGTCTGTTAGTTTACCTAACTTAAAATTAGTGATACCAGGAAGTAAAACATTACTGTGGAAATACGAAGAGGTGCAAAATCTTGAGGAAATACGAAAAATGTACAGTTTTGTAGAAATATGATAAACAGTGTATAGTTGTTAGCACTTATTGTGATGGAGTGATGTAAACAGTGTGTGGTAAACGTGTAGTTAGCAGCGGTCGCAATATACACAACGAAAACCATTATTCCTCCAGTAATCTTCATATGCAGAAGCCACCGGCGCCCAAACATGCAAGTTATACTTTCTTTATCAAACTGAACACAAATTACTCTGTTTAATATTTTTCCAGTAGTCCTCTTCATGAGCTAGTCCAAAATCATCCAGTGAGCCTAATCCAGTTTTGCCCGGATTCATCCAACGACTGGATTCAAACGGATTCATTGATAACAATGTGTCCTCTGACTGGTTTCACTAACTGACGGGGCTCTACATGCCCTTATCAAACACTCAAATAGTAACTACAACATATAGTTACAATTCAGATAGACAGATCTACTGTTAAGGTGATTATTAGTAAAAAGATATACAGTGATCCACTAACTAGACTCATCTGGATTCGTTGGATTCGGGCGGATTCAAACAGTTTCATTGGAAATAAAGCCAAATCAGAAGAACTGGTACAAAAAATTAAATACTTCAGGGAATTATAGACTAGCTAGTTAGGAGAGTAATCAAGTATTGTAAGATGACCAACACTATGAAGATCTGTGTATTCTGTAAAAGGGTAAGACGAGAAACATGACTAGATTGCTTGTATGGAAAATTTATAAGATGCAGTATGCACCTCAACATTACGTTCATACACGTAATCTCATTGGGAGGCGACAACCATATATTGTTTACCGTAGTCACCCCGTGAAGACATGTGAGAAAACTTAGCCACCCCTGGTCACTGCAGGTGACTCCTTCCACCTCACAATCTTACCCATATCTATCCGATACCAGTATGAAGTGGATAGCACCCGCAAGTACGACGCTACTAATTAATTGTGGACTGTATAGATTATATTGGTTTGATTGAATGAAAGAGGGGAGTAGGTTACACACATGTATATCCATCAAGGAAAAAACACTTGTATACAGTACCACCACTTGCCAAATATTCTCTGGTGGTCACTTGATGCTCCTTATTTCCTCCATTCACCATCATTTCGATGTCCTGCTACACCGATATGGTTCTTATTTCAGCAGGACGAGGTATCGATTGGTTTGTCCCAGTTTAGAAATCGTGACTCCATAAACTCCACTATCCTAGGGACAGGAACCACGAGGTTAACATGTGCTCACTCGGGAAATGGCGACTCATTTCACTTCACACAATCTCTTAACTTAGTGTTATTATCACCGATTACATTACAATTCACAAGACGATTTAATGCCTAGTAAATTTTACACACATTAGAGGTTGACACATTAAGATTTGAGACCGGATGATTAAATCACGGGTATTTTCTCCTGAACACTCCATGGCGTTATGCCATCTCCCCAGTGTCTACCATTATTCACTAATTTTACCACTTTATTACAGTGGTCCCATAAATCATGTTCCCTCACTCTTCACCACGAACAATTACGAAGTGAGGCCTATATTAATCCTTAGGCCACCGTTGACGCCAATTTCCTGGTCACATTTTTTCCCAGCCTCTTAACTTCATTCAAACACTCCCACCTCCCGATGCACATCTCCTTTGCCCATCAACGAAGGCGTAGAGGTTCCCTGTCGGTTCTGTTCTTTAAAATACACTTTAGAGCAATAGTAATGCATTAATCATGTATATATACATTATAAACAATAGACAGCATAATTTTGGGCAATTATTTTCCACACTGTAGCTGGGCTAAGGTCGTTGTTAGACAACTTAAATAATGTGGAGTACAATTTTCCCATCTTCACTGGCCACCTGGCTTGGGAACTCCAACATTGGTATTTGCATAATTACCAATCAATTCTTTCCACCTGTTAACTCCTCAGGTAGGGCTCCATCCAAAGCACACTCAAGCTTCCATGCTTCTTGTATTAACAATTTCCTATTATTGTAAGGTGTGACGCTAAGCCTATACTCTCTGGGTTAATTTATTGGGCAAACTGGAATTATCAGACTTTAACAATAACAAGTATCGCTCAGTATCCCAAGTCAGCCCCAGTACATTACTACATATAGGCACTTCAACTCCAGGGCTATCCATATTTATTGATCTCTCAAAATGGACTTATTACTGTTCCATCCCCTCAGGGGCATCTTTGCAACTTGCATTATTTTATTAGCCCCTTCATATATCCTCATTAGTTCCTCTTCAGTTGACGTCACATCCTGGAAATTGTCCACCTAAGATTATTTACCCAATTACTTCGCTTAGTGAACCATCTGTGCACTTAAGGTGTGAATTTATCGTCGCCTAAAGTAGGAACAATTTATTATTTAACTGTTGATTAATTATATCATTATAAGCAGTCAACAATTCTGGTGTCTTGCTCAGTTCGCAGAGCTGGGCCCTTTAACTGTCCATATGCCATCCTATAATTAGTAGGTATTTCTGGACGGTCGAGCTTCCACGGAAGTTGCACCCAGTAATGTCCAGACTCAAATTTAACATCCTTCAGATATTGTTCCTGAGTAAAGGAATCATTTGGACTTTCCTCATTTATATTAATCACTATGCTGTCCAGCTCCCACAAATTAGACTGGTTCAACATCATCCTCGATAGAAGAATTCTTGTACTGGGTTGACCTTTTATGAGTAAGACGCACCGTGACTATTTACTTCCTCTAGTCATTATTACTAGGCGGTAGTCTGCCATATATTACATGGCCCGTACCAGTGTTGAGGAGAGTGACGCCGTAGAGTTTTGGATTTATGCCCTTTGTCCTGAATTATTACATCCAACGCCGGCAAGGCTACCTCAGCTAGGCCATCATTATTGCCATTAGCTGCAGCCTTTACATCAGTCACTGTAGTGTCAGGGTTATCAACATTATCATTATTGTCACCATTATTATAAGAATCACATACAACCCTGCATGTAACTGTATGGTGCCTTCCCTTGTTGCATTGATAGCAACTGTTCAATTTGGCATGACAATCCTTTACATTTTGATTGTCTAGACATCTGATACATACCTGGAGTTTACCTGGAGAGAGTTCCGTGGGTCAACGCCCCCGCGGTCCGGTCTGTGACCAGGCCTACTGGTGGATCAGAGCCTGATCAACCAGGCTGTTACTGCTGGCTGCACGCAATCCAACGTACGAGCCACAGCCCGGTTGGTCCGATACCGACTTTAGGTGCTTGTTCAGTGCCAGCTTGAAGACAGCCAGGGGTCTATTGGTAATTCTCCTTATGTATGCTGGGAGGTAGTTGAACAGTCTCGGGCCCCTGACACTTATTGTATTGACTCTTAACGTGCTAGTGACACCCTTGCTTTTCATTGGAGGGATGTTGCATCGTCTGCCGAGTCTTTTGCTTTCGTTGTGAGTGATTTTCGTGTGCAAGTTCTGTACTAGTCCCTCTAGGATTTTCCAGGTGTATATAATCATGTATCTCTCCCTCCTGCGTTCCAGGGAATACAGGTTTAGGAACCTCAAGCACTCCCAGTAATTGAGGTGTTTTATCTCCGTTATGCGCGCCGTGAAGGTTCTCTGTACATTTTCTAGGTCAGCAATATCACCTGCTTTGAAAGATGCTGTTAGTGTGCAGCAATATTCCAGCCTAGATAGAACAAGTGACCTGAAGAGTGTCATCATAGGCTTGGCATCCCTAGTTTTGAAGGTTCTCATTATCCATCCTGTAATTTTTCTAGCAGATGCGATTGATACAATGTTATGGTCCTTGAAGGTGAGATCCTCCGACATGATCACTCCCAGGTCTTTGACGTTGGTGTTTCGCTCTATTTTGTGGCCGGAATTTGTTTTGTACTCTGATGAAGTTTTAATTTCCTCATGTTTACCATATCGGAGTAATTGAAATTTCTCATCGTTGAACTTCATATTGTTTTCTACAGCCCACTGAAAGATTTGGTTGATGTCCGCCTGGAGCCTTGCAGTGTCTGCAATGGAAGACACTGTCATGCAGATTCGTGTGTCATCAGCAAAGGAAGGCACGGTGCTGTGGCTGACATCCTTGTCTATGGAAATAAATGGTATCAAATACCGACACAACGGAAATATAAACACATATGCAGTATAATGTGATCCTTTATTGACAACGTTTCACCCACACAGTGGGCTTTTTCAAGTCACACACAGATCTACCTGGGCTGGAAGGTACGGGAGTATTTATAGTCATGTTCAGAATGCTGAGGTCAGGTGGAGAATACTGCATCTGATGATCTACCGGGTGGAGTTATAGAGTCTTGGGTAGCTTGGCAGGGGTATTGGACAAGTTGTGAGTAGACCTTCTGCAGTGTTCTATGTTCTTATGTGGTATAGCGATGAAGAAGTTTCTTGGCGAGTGGTTCAGCTATGTTATAGAAGTCTGCTGAAAGAGGTGATTTGAACTATGTGTTGGCTTTACGTGTTTCTCTTTCGAAAATCACCTCTTTCAGCAGACTTTTGGACTACCCATGGGTTCGCCACTCAGTGCGGTCCTGGCGAACCTATACATGGAACATCTAGATGCCGAAAGTTTCTCCACCATTATTCCTTCGTCTGTCACCTGGCTCCGTTATGTTGATGACATTCTCCTCATAACTCCTAAACGCTTCAACGTTCAAGCTCTCCAAGACAAGCTCAACCAGGTCGAGCCTTCAATCCAGTTCACACTTGAAGAAGAAGTCGACAACACTCTTCCTTTCCTTGATGTTCTGCTCTGCAAAGCTGACCACGAACTTCGTTTTAAAGTCTATCGAAAACCCACCAACCAAAACGATCTTCTCCACTTCTACTCTCACCACGACACCAAAACCAAACGTGGTGTAATTATAGGCTTCTTCCTGCGTGCACTCAGAATCTGCAGCAATGAGTTCCTTGAGGAAGAATGCACTATAATTGAACAAGTATTTTCTAAACTCCACTATCCTCGTCACTTCATCAGAGACTGCAGACGGCGGGCATTAAACATCTTCAACACACCCAGAGAAGACACTGCCGAGAAGAGATACATAGTCCTCCCCACCAACTCCATTGCCAAACATGTTTCCAACATCTTTTCCAATACATCATTCCAAGTATCTACCTCCACAACCACGACCATCAAGGACATCACCAGTAGTAGACAGGACAAGCCTCCATCCTCTGCAGGGGTATACATAATTCCTTGTAATGACTGCAACAAATTATATGTGGGCGAAACATCAAGAGACCTCCAAACACGTATTTCAGAACACCAATATGCAAGCAGGACTGACGATACAAGGAATGCCTGTGTACAACATCGCAATTCACACAACCATTTAATTAACTGCAGAAACTCAAGACTTATCGCCACAGAAGACTACACTCAATACCGAAGAATCCTGGAATCATCGCTTATCTCTATAACCAACAATTTCAACCAGAACAACGGCTTCTATAACATAGCTGAACCACTCGCCAAGAAACTTCTTCATCGCTATCCCACATAAGAACATAGAACACTGCAGAAGGTCTACTCACAACTTGTCCAATACCCCTTCCAAGCTACCCAAGACTCTAACTCCACCCGGTAGATCATCAGATGCAGCATTCTCCACCTGACCTCAACATTCTGAACATGACTATAAATACTCCCGTACCTTCCACCCCAGGTAGATCTGTGTGTGACTTGAAAAAGCCCACTGTGTGGGTGAAACGTTGTCCATAAAGGATCACATTATACTGCATATGTGTTTATATTTCCATCCTTATCTATGTCAGATATGAGGATGAGAAACAAGATGGGAGCGAGTACTGTGCCTTGTGGAACAGAGCTTTTCACCGTAGCCGCCTCAGACTTTACTCTGTTGACTACTGCTCTTTGTGTTCTCTTTGTGAGGATATTATAGATCCATCTACCAACTTTTCCTGTTATTCCTTTAGCACGCATTTTGTGCGCCCTGGGGCAGAGTGCATGGGCATGTCATTTATCGCCTGTTCGAAGTCATTTGGCGTCAGGATAATATCTGATAGGCTTGTGTTAACCAAATTCTGTGGCTCTCTCATAAAAAATTCAATTTGATATTCGACTCTCAGTCTGGTTAGTGGCTTGCTAAAAACTGAGTCATAATGGGACTTGAGTAGCTCACTCATTTCCTTGCTGTCATCTGTGTAGGACCCATCTTGTTTAAGTAGGGGCCCAATACTGGATGTTGTTCTCGACTTGGATTTGGCATAAGAAAAGAAATACTTTGGGTTTCTTTCTATTTCATTTATGGCTTTTAGTTCTTCCCGCGATTCCTGACTCCTATAAGATTCCTTTAGCTT
Source organism: Cherax quadricarinatus (assembly GCF_038502225.1). Classification (NCBI taxonomy): domain Eukaryota; kingdom Metazoa; phylum Arthropoda; class Malacostraca; order Decapoda; family Parastacidae; genus Cherax; species Cherax quadricarinatus. The sequence continues at coordinate 46,961 of NW_027195775.1, forward strand.
AAGTTCGATGTTTGCTATTTCTCTGACCAGTGACTCCCTACGCATTTCAGATATATTGGCCTCTTATAGCCGCTCTGTTATTCTTTTCTGTCGCTTGTAAAGGGAGCGCCTGTCTCTTTCTATTTTACATCTACTCCTCCTCTTTCTTAAAGGAATAAGCCTTGATCATACATCGAGTGCCACCGAGTTAATCTGTTCTAGGCATAAGTTGGGGTCTGTGTTGCTTAGTATATCTTCCCAGCTTATATCGTTTAGGACTTGATTTACTTGGTCCCACTTTATGTTCTTGTTATTGAAGTTGAATTTGGTGAAGGCTCCCTCTTGACTAATCTCATTTTGTCGGTCTGGGGCACCGCACATACATGTCTGAACCTCGATTATGTTGTGATCTGAGTATATTGTTTTTGATATAGTGACATTTCGTATCAGATCATCATTGTTAGTGAAGATGAGGTCTAGTGTATTTTCCAGTCTATTAGGCTCTATTATTTGCTGGTTTAAGTTTAATTTTGTGGAGAGATTTAAAAGGTCGTGTGTGTGTGAGTTCTCGTCAGAGCTGCCTCCTGGTGTTATCACTGCAACAACATTATTTGCTATATTCCTCCATTTTAGGTGCCTTAAGTTGAAATCCCCCAGGAGCAAGATAATAGGGGGCAGGAGCTGCCAGATTTTCCAGACAGTGGTCAATTTTTAGCGGCTGTTCCTGTAATTGCTGAGACGTTGTATCTTGAGGCTTGTAGACTACCACAAAGACTATGTTTTAGTTCTCGATCTTTACTGGTAAAACTTCCACTACATCATTTGAGGCATTAAGCAGTTCTGTGCAAACAAGTGACTCTTGCAGAAGAGACAATTTCTCTCTCTTCCTTGCCTGACCTCTTATCAGCTGGGTTACCCTTACTGAGGTACTTATTCCTCTTACCTTGATGTGAGGAACCACTATTACTGATTCCTGTCACTTAATATGTGCCTATGTAACCCTTAATTATGATTATTACCACTAGGATTATTTTTCCCTTTTGAGACTTGACAGATACCTCAGAGTCATTATGTGCTATATCCACAACTGTTTGGCTGACTGGTCTGCAATTGAACAATTAATTCTTGCCAACCTAGTCTGATATCCTCCAGACTGTACTCTGGAGGTTTTGGCAAACCCACCCTTTGCATTAATGGTTTGATGAACTGCCTGGTTTACACACTTTAATTTATTCAAACCCTTACTTTTACAAGACAGTTTTTCTTCCAATTCGTAATGCTGATTAATTAAAACATTCATTTCTTTTCCATCTGCACAATTCTCCAGCAGATCTCTCTCACAGTCTTTATACCATAATTTATGACTCATATCTATTTTCTAAGGCATCTAGGTGTAACTTTAATTCATCAGGGTTCACCGTTTCTTGTCCCATTAACTCCATACACTTGTTGTATAGTTTAGTAACATAACCCTACCGAGCTTGCAATGATGCTTTCTTGCTTTGACATCCATGGACTTACCAGCCACATTAACTCCATCAGTTTCAGTCATGGTTAGAGAATTATTAATCATTGATTATATACCTTAAGTACATCCCTTTTAAGAGTAGTTCTTGAACTTTGCTCTTGTATAAATCCTAGCCACACATGTGCTAGCAATTAATTGGGCTAATTATCATCAACCACACGATCGATTAAATTTGTGTACCCTATACCCACTTCCTTCAATCAGTCACTAAATTATTAAGTAATTAATTCAAATAATTTTTCACTTATTGCATCTGGTTCAAAGAACTAACAGTAGTCACCCCGTGTAGACATGTGAGAAAACTTAGCCACCCCTGGTCACTGCAGGTGACTCCTTCCACCTCACAATCTTACCCATATCTATCTGAGACCAGTATGAAGTGGACAGCACCCACAAGTACGGTGCTACTAATTAATTGTTGACTGTATAGATTATATTGGTTTGACTGAATGAAAGAGGGGAGTAGGTTGCACTCATATATATCCATCAAGGAAAAAACACTTGTATGTAATACCACCACTTTCCAGACATTCTCTGGTGGTCACTTGATGTAGCTGGATCACCCACAACCTATCAAATTACAACATATCTAACTGGCCAGTATCAGTTTGCTGTAACTAAAAAGGTTACTTAGCTGTGAGTGATTGATGCTCCTTATTTCCTCCATTCACCATCTCATTTTGATGTCCTGCTACATCAATACAGTTCTTATTTCAGCAGGACGAGGTATCCGTTGGTTTGTCCCAGTTTAGAAATCGTGACTCCATAAACTCCACTATCCTCAGGACAGGAATCACGAGGTTAACATGTGCTCACTCTGAGAACGGCAACTCATTTCACTTCACACATTCTCTTAACTTAGTGTTATTATCACCGATTACATTACATAATTTTACATAATATACTAAATAAAATCATTGTTAAAATTTAAATTTATGCAAAAAAGAATATATAAAAACTCTCAAAATATTCAGAATAATATATATTAGTTAACCATAAACTTGACAACTAATGATCCGTTTTGTATAGATATTAATGAATATGGATGTTACATATTTTATGGGTAATCTTTAACAAAAGACATTGTTCGTATCGCTCTTGGGCTGTGCAGACAGGCTGCGCAGTAGCTCCTGATTCGTCTAGTCTCTGCACAGTTTTCACCAGTCTACTCACAATGGCGGAAGGAGGACGCAGGCGCGTCAACACTGTCTGCCTTGATTTAGTGACTGGCTCATTTAATAGTCAGAAAACTCATATTCTGCTGACGGCAATCCTGAGAGAGACGTATGGAATTGCCAATGAAGACCTTTACGGTGTAGCATTAAATGGCAATACGAGGTTATTCGTCAAATTCAGACAAGGCTGCACCTATGAGAATATGGTTGCTAAATACCAGGATGTGATAAAGACCATTAACCCTGGTGTTACCGTCCGCCTTCGAGATGTCTCCCGTGTTTACACTTGGGTGAAGGTGCGCAACGTACCCTTTGAAGCGGACGAAAGCGATTTAAGGAACGTTTTTGACCGTTACCGCACCATGCATCTGGCGGCGTTGGGACACTAGCGTGACGGCCCCCTTGTTGGCATGCCGGAAGGGTCGTTTTCTTTGAAAATGTACCTTACGCACCCGATACCGTCGTATGTGGTAATGGAGGACTTCAGAACGCAAGTGTATGTGACATATTCAGGTCAAAGGCGCACGTGTAGACTCTGTGGCGTGTATGTCCACATTGCAGCACAATGTCCGACGAGGCGTGGAAGACCAGAGGTCGCGACGAGAACGGAGGTGACAGCAGTACTGCAGTCATACGCTGGGGCTACACAGCGTTGGAAACTGTAGAGTGAGGAGGTAGAGGGGGAGACAGAGGAGTCACCTGCCTGTGTAACTCTGCTGGGTGTGGAGGAGGACGTAGGTGTGGTGTCGGCAACGCTGGAGGATGCATACGCACCCACCCAGGATGACATGGAGGCATCCATTCGAGAGGCTTTAAACGTTTTGTTGGAAGCTTCATCAGCTGATGGACTCCAGGGTGGGCTGGAGGATGTCCGTGTACAAGAGGGAGAGGGAGGTGTCACAAAGCCGACTGTAGAACACCAGGTTGTGACTGTGGAGGTACACAGGGATCATAGTTCCGAAGTTGATATGATCATCGATCGTGGCTGTCGCAAAAGGGCTGCGGTGACGACAGATAGTGACGTGCTAACTCCCGGACAAAGATCGGGGAAAAAGACATGGCACGATGAGACCCGTAGAGGAGCGAGCGGATCCAAAAATGTTCAACAAGATAGAGAGGAAAGCATAGGAGGTCGTGGGGAAGAAGTGGAGAGAATCGCAAAGGTGTTAAGAGTGTTAGGATATCTAAGGGTAAACCATCAATGAAACCTTCAGGTGTATTACTCTAAATGTTAATGGTTTGAAATCAGACAACAAGCATAACTATGGAAAATTTTCTAGGGTGCTTACCTGTATGTACCTCAACATTATATACATACCAGTAATCTCATTGGGAGACAATCATATTGTTTACCGTAGTCACCCCGTGTAGACATGTGAGAAAACTTAACCACCCCTGGTCGCGGCAAGTGGTCCCCTCGACCTCACAATCTTATCCATATCTATCCGAGACCAGTATGGATTGGATAGCACCCACAAGTACGGTGCTACTAATTAATTGTGGACTGTATAGATTATATTAGTTTAGCTGAATGAAGGGGAGGGGGGGTAGGATACACCTGGATACATCCATCAAGGAAAACATTTGTACATAATCCCACCACTTACCAGATGTTCTCTGGTGGTCACTTGATGTAGCTGGACCACTCATAACCTATCTAATTACAACATAACACCACTGGCCAGCATACGTTTGTTATAACTAGAAGGGTTACTTAACTGTGGGTGATTGATATTCCTTATTTCCTCCATTCACCGTCTCATTTTCGATGTCCTGCTACACCGACACGGTTCTCAATCCAGCAGGACGAGGTATCCGTTGGTTTGTCTCGCTTTAAAAGTCGTGACTCAAGGAGCTTCACTTCCTTGTCTCGGGAACAACGAAGTCTAACGTGTTCACTCGGAGCAAAACGACTTATTTCACTTCACGCATTCTCTTAACTTAGCGTTATTATCATTAATTACATTACAATTCACAAGACGATTTAATGGCTCCTAATTATTATACACATTAGAGATCACTCCATTAAGATCTGAGACCGATGAGTGATGATTAAACCAAGGGTAATTTTCCCCGGGACACAGTCCAGGACGACGCGTCAGTCACCCACGGTCCTGCCCTTATTTACTCACTTTACCACTCTATTACCGTGGTCCCGTAAATCACGATCCCTCACTCTCCACCAGGAACAGTTACGACACTTCCTATTACGAAATGAGGCCTATATTAATCCTTAGGCCGCCGTGAATGCCAATTTCGTGGTTCCATGCTTTCCCTGCTTCCTCTCCACCTTCAAAACAAAACCCGCCATAGCCCCGGCATATCCGCGCATGCGCAAAGGGAACTCTTGGTTCTACTCTATTTTCAAATACATTTTTGACTCATATCGGCACATAAAACACCTATTAGGCGCTATAGTTTCGGAAAATTAAAAATTTTCCACACTGCGGCCGGGCGGAAGTCGTTGTTAGACGACTTAAATTGCGTCTTCCTCCAGGAGACGATTCCAGCCCTCTCTAGATTGCGCTGCTGTTTTCCTAGTGGGTCTTACTACAGTTTCTTCTTGCATTACCCGGTCAGTGTCTTCAATATCACTCGTGTCACTTTCCCTTAGGTTTCCATCTGCACTGGATTGAACACCATTTAATTCTAAGGGAATTAATTTATTAATGGTACGCAAACTTTCCTGACCACGACACAACACTTTGACGTTTCTGACAACACCTTGTGCATCTGGGTATAATGTAACTACCTTGCCCAGAGGCCACAATGTTCGATGTTGTTCAGTATCAATTAACACAATGTCACCTGGTTGAATGTTCTGTCGGTTTACTGCCTCTGGCGCACCATAAAAGTGTTCACGTAGTGTAAGAAGATATTCTTTACGCCACACATCAGACCAATGAATAATTACCTTATTTAACATCTTGAACTTGTCACTCAACACAGTCACGTTATTGTAATCCTCATCACTTCCCTCGGGATTATCTCTATAGATAGGTGCAGCTTCTAACCTTTGTCCACATATTAGGTGAGAGGGAGTCAGTACCTCCGCGTCAGGAGTGTCGCTCATGTATGACAGAGGGCGATTGTTCACTCGATTCTCTGCCTCCACCAACACTGCCCGGAACTCCTCCAAATCAATTGTCTTCCGGTGTAGCACCTTACGAAGACATCTTTTCACTGTACCTATCATTCTTTCGTACAGTCCTCCCTGCCAAGGGGCTCTGGGAGTAATAAATTTCCAGACACACCCTCGCTGGGTCAACAAAGACTGTACATCATCACTCTTATTTAATTTCATCAAGTGTTGAGCACCCGCTACAAAATTGGTGGCATTATCTGAGATCATCAATCTTGGACAGGATCGTCTAGCTGCAAATTTCCGGAACAGCTGTATGAACTGTTCTGCAGACAAGTCCTGAGCCACTTCTAGATGAACAGCCCTAGTAGCTGTACAAGTAAATAGACATACATACACCTTCAAGGGGACACCATCTGAAGTACCTGTCAAAATGATTGGCCCACTATAGTCCACTCCGGTCACATCAAATGGTTTTACCGACTGCACGAGTTCCTTGGGCAATGGTGGAGGACCTGGGTACATGTAGGTTCTGGCATCCACCCGGCGACATATTACACACGACTTGATAACCCCTTTTACACTTTGCCGTCCTTGTGGAATCCAGAAGGTTTCCCGAATACAGTTTAAGGTATCCTGTACCCCACCGTGCATCACGTTATTATGGGCATTAAAGACAATCAAGGTTGTCAGGTGATGAGTTTTGGGCAGCAAGATAGGGTGCTTAGCATATTCCCCCAATTCAGCATTTTGTAACCTGCCTCTGCACCTAATTACATCATCCTCTAAATACAGCCCCAGCTTTTCTATTATTGAGCCTTTCACAATTTTTCCGTCCATCATGAATTTAATCTCATCCCTGTAGGTTTCTTCTTGTACCCTCTGTAGCCAGTATTTCAGGGGATGGGGAAAATTATGTGAGATATTCATCTTACTTATAAATTTAAACACTAACCTGGTCACACTAATCAGCTTAGGTAAGGAAGAATACCTGTTCATATCAATGGCTAAGGAGGGACTACTGACCGGAGCGGTGCTCACCGTAATTTCGACAGGAGCAATATGTGCCTTTTGCACCGGCCAGTTAATTTTGTCCACCAGCCAACTTGGCCCTTTAAACCACGATAAAGCACTCACAAATTTTTCATAAGTCAAGCCTCGAGACAAGAAGTCAGCTGGGTTCTCGTCACCAGGAATGTGATTAAAGGTTAACATATGCTGACCCAAACTGTTATATTTCTCCTGCATTTGATTGATTTCAGCGACTCTGTTTTCTACATACACAATCTTACTGTTACCATTACGAATCCATTGTAAGGATACCTCGTTATCAGACCAAATTACGGTGTCGCTGATATTTATCTCTCGCAATTTATTTCTTATATAATTGGCTAATTTGACACCTACATAAATGGCCGTTAATTCCAACTGAGGTAAGGTGCGTGATTTGATTGGAGCCACCTTAGCCTTAGACATAACAAGAGAAATGGCACTATTACATTGAAGGTAAGCGACTGCTCCATATGCTAATTTCGAAGCATCGCAAAAAATGTGGAGTACATTTTCTCCATCTTGACTGGCCACATTACGGGGGAACTTCAACATTGGTAATTTTACATATTCCCCTATTAGTTCTTCCCACCTTTCAACAAATTCCTCAGGTAGGGTTTCATCCCAAGCACACTTAAGCTTCCATGCTTCTTGTATCAACAATTTTCCTCTTATGGTAAGTGGAGACACTAAGCCTAGTGGATCGAAGCATTTTGAAACTTCTGCAAGCAAGACTCTCTTGGTTAATTTATTGGGCATGCTGTAGTCATTAGACTTTAACGATAACAAGTCTCCCTCTGTGTCCCAAGTCAGTCCCAGCACATTACTATATTTGGACACTTCAACTCCAGGGTTGTCTTTATTTATTTGAACTCTTAAACTGGACGAATTACTGTTCCATTCCCTCAGGGGCATATTTGCACCTTGCATTATTTCATTAGCCCCTGCGTATATGCTCATTAGTTCCTCTTCAGTAGACGTCACCACCAGGAAATTGTCCACATAAAATTGTTTACCCATTACTCCACTCAGTGGACCACCCGTACGCTTAAGGTGTGCATTTATCGTTGCCTGGAGTAGGAACGGACTGGAGGTAGCACCAAACAATACACTCCTGAAGCGAAAAGTCTTCAGGGGACTAAGTGGGTCACTAGGATTCTCGGGCCATAAGAACCTAGTGCAATCCCGGTCAGCCTCCTGCAGACCCACTCTCAGGAAAGCTTTACTTATGTCTGCCGTAAAGGCATAATTCTTAACCCTGAAGTTTAATAGTATGTCTCCCAGTTTTTCCGTCAACGACGGACCTGTCATCAAACAGTCATTCAAACTAGGTACACTTTTATTACTCCTGGCACTACAATTAAACACAATCCTCAGAGGAGTGGTCTTAGAATCCTTCTTCACTCCGTGGTGTGGCAAATAGTGACCATAAATCTGGGTTTGCTCGGGAGGTACCTCCTCTATGAATTTATTATTTAACTGTTCATTAATTATATCATCGTAAGCAGTCAACAGTTCTGGTGTCTTGCTCAATTCGTGGAGCTGAGCCTTTAATTGTCCATACGCCATCCGGTAATTAGTTGGTAGGTCTGGATGGTTCAGCTTCCACGGAAGTCTCACCCAGTATTGTCCAGATTCAAATTTAACATCCTTCTGGTATTGTTCTTGAGTAAAGGAATCATCTGGACTTTCTTCATTTACATTGATCCCTATGCTGTCCAATTCCCATAATTTATACACAGGTTCAACTTCATCCTCTATTGAAGTATATTTACACTGGGGTGATACTTCATGAGTAAGACACACCGTAACTGTATTTATGGATTCCTCCAGTCATTCATTATCGGTACGAGGAAGCCTGCCATACATCACGTGACCTCCTGCGGTCCTTAGAAGGGTGACTCCGCATTTCTTTGTCATACCCTTTACAAAGGTGGCATAATGGTCACTACCTATCAAAATATCTATTGGCCCCACAGAATCATTATTTATACCAGAAGGTGCCAAATTTACCTTACTCGAAAGCCTTTCAGTAGCGTTACCAAGCCCTATTGTAGATATTTTCTCTGGGAGCCTATCCACAATTACGGCATTAATACGTTTTCTCTCATTGCCCAGCCGGACAGTTACATAAACAGTGTCGTATGACTGGGCCTTCTTATTCGAGAGAAAGCCAGATAGCTTGAGTATAGCAGGATCTCCCATTTGTACCTTCATCCCATTAAGGCAGTTACGTTTTATGAAGGTACGTTGTGATCCCTGATCCAGTAATGCTGTTACAGTTTTGGATTTACGCCGTTTATCATTAATCACCACATCCAACACAGGCAAAGCTACCTCAGCTAGGCCATCATTACCGACGTTAGCTGCAATCTTTACGTGGGCTACTGTTGTGTCCGGGTTATTATCACTATCAGTACTATTGTTACCATCATTGCGATTAGATCTGCCCTTACACATAGCTATGTGGTGTCTTCCCTTGTTACACTGATAACAATAGTGCAAGTTAGCACGGCAGTCCCTTACATTATGATTTCCTAGACACCTGATACATCTAGCAAGCTCTTCCAATCTTTCCACTTTAACATCCCATGAATTATAGGCATTACAGTTCTTAGAGAAATGAGTACCGTTGCAGAAGATACAATCTCTCCTTTCTTTGCCTGACCTCTTATCAACTGGGCTACCCTTATTGTGGTACTTCCTCCTCTTGCTTGGAGGTGGAGAACCACTATAACTGGCACCTGTCACTTGATACGTGCCTACGTAACCCCGTGTAGTAGGTGGCTTAGGATTATTGATATTAGGATAAGGTTTCCCTTTGTGGAACTTGGCAGGTGCACTGGGGTCTGTAGCCGTGGTATTCCTAGAGGTAATGGGTTGGCTGGTCTGCAGTTGGACAATTAGCTCTTGCAGTCCCACTCTTATTTCTTCCAACCTGAAGTAACCCTTGTGATATCTGTTAGATAACCACTCTATGGTCTTGTGGTTCAATTTATTCTGAATCAAGGCACTCAACAACCACTCTGCTCCCTCCAGATCATATTTATTACTCAAGGTCTTAAGAGTGCTTTCTAGTTTGATCCTAAATTGCTGTAAGCTGTTGCGGTTGTGATCTGGAGTCTTCAAATTAGCCAAATTAGCTACTAGGTCCAGCCTACTTTGCTCCAAGTTACCGTAAGTGACCTCCAACAAGTCAACTGCCTCACTATAGGAGTCATCTACATTTGGGAATGCTTGTATGAGAACATGCGCATCTCCCCTTACTTGTCCCTTTAAATAGCATAATTTGGTAACACTTGCAAGATCACTCCTATCATGTACGACTGCTTTAAAGATAGACCAAAACTCCTCCCAGTGTTCTCCCGGATTAAACACAGGCATACATAATTCTGGGAGTTTTGGTAGACGCCTCTGACTTTCCTTACTAGGCTGACCAACAACATTGTTTACACCCTTTACCTTCTCCAAAGCCTTAGTTTTGCAGGACACAATGTTGTCCTCCACTTCATAATGTTGATCCAGCAGTCGCTCCCTTTCAGCATCATCTGCACAATTCTCTAGCAGCTCTTTTTCATAGTCTTTAAACCACAATCTATATGACTCATGTCTATTTCCTAAGGCATCTAGGTGTAGCTTTAATTCATCAGGGTTTACCGTTTCTTGTCTCATTAACTCCATACACTTCTTGTATGATTTAGTAACATGACCCTTCCGAGCTTGTAGTGACGCTTTCTTTGCTTTGGCATCCATGGACTTGCCAGTCGCACTAACTTCCTCAGACCCAGCCATGGTTAGGGAATTAATAATCACCAATTAAACAACTTAAGTAGACACCTTGTGAGAGTAATTCTTGCACTTTACTCTTGTATAAATCCTAGCCACCCATGTGCTAGTAATTAATTGGGCTAATTATCATCCATCACACGATCGATTAAACTCGTGCACCCTACACCCACTTCCTTCAATCAGTCACTTAATTATTAAGTAATTAATTCAATTAATTTTTTCACTGATTGCATCCGGTTTTCGAAGGACCAACGGGCAGATATGGAAAATTTTCTAGGGTGCTTACCTGTATGTACCTCAACATTATATACATACCAGTAATCTCATTGGGAGACAATCATATTGTTTACCGTAGTCACCCCGTGTAGACATGTGAGAAAACTTAACCACCCCTGGTCGCGGCAAGTGGTCCCCTCGACCTCACAATCTTATCCATATCTATCCGAGACCAGTATGGATTGGATAGCACCCACAAGTACGGTGCTACTAATTAATTGTGGACTGTATAGATTATATTAGTTTAGCTGAATGAAGGGGGGGGGGTAGGATACACCTGGATACATCCATCAAGGAAAACATTTGTACATAATCCCACCACTTACCAGATGTTCTCTGGTGGTCACTTGATGTAGCTGGACCACTCATAACCTATCTAATTACAACATAACACCACTGGCCAGCATACGTTTGTTATAACTAGAAGGGTTACTTAACTGTGGGTGATTGATACTCCTTATTTCCTCCATTCACCGTCTCATTTTCGATGTCCTGCTACACTGACACGGTTCTCAATCCAGCAGGACGAGGTATCCGTTGGTTTGTCTCGCTTTAAAAGTCGTGACTCAAGGAGCTTCACTTCCTTGTCTCGGGAACAACGAAGTCTAACGTGTTCACTCGGAGCAAAACGACTTATTTCACTTCACGCATTCTCTTAACTTAGCGTTATTATCATTAATTACATTACAATTCACAAGACGATTTAATGGCTCCTAATTATTATACACATTAGAGATCACTCCATTAAGATCTGAGACCGATGAGTGATGATTAAACCAAGGGTAATTTTCCCCGGGACACAGTCCAGGACGACGCGTCAGTCACCCACGGTCCTGCCCTTATTTACTCACTTTACCACTCTATTACCGTGGTCCCGTAAATCACGATCCCTCACTCTCCACCAGGAACAGTTACAACACTTCCTATTACGAAATGAGGCCTATATTAATCCTTAGGCCGCCGTGAATGCCAATTTCGTGGTTCCATGCTTTCCCTGCTTCCTCTCCACCTTCAAAACAAACCCGCCATAGCCCCGGCATATCCGCGCATGCGCAAAGGGAACTCTTGGTTCTACTCTATTTTCAAATACATTTTTGACTCATATCGGCACATAAAACACCTATTAGGCGCTATAGTTTCGGAAAATTAAAAATTTTCCACAATAACTGTCTGGTGGCGTGTTTGAGGAAACATGCTCCTGACGTTGTGTTTTCACAGGAACACAATCACAAATCTCCCGGGGAATTGATAATTCTTGAATATGTAGTGTACATGGGCTGTTCTAGTTTTTTAGTTTAATATGTTTATTATGCACCCCATACCCATCCTGTGGGCGGTAGTCAAAAGATTACAGAGGTACATAATTGGTTCAGGGACTGGACTCCAAAGTTTTGATAGCTGAGCAAGTTACAGAGGTAATGAACTCACAATTTACAAAGGTAATGAACTCACAAAAAAAAAAAAATGTTCTAGCAGATTGAAATGCGGTGTGGCAGTGTTAATAAAAGAGACCAGCCCGTTTTCTTTACACACCTGTGAGGTTGGGGAGGAGGGGAGGGTGGTTCGGGTGGTTGGGTCATTGGGTGGGGTGTAGGTGGGATTCATCGGCGTCTATGGACCAGCGGAAAGTGATATGCTAATAAAAAACGGTTTTTTAGGGATGTTTTGGTGTATCATTTAAGGGGGATATCAAGGTTCCCAGCGCGAACGAAAAATTTTTTCGAAAAAATTTCACAAACTGAGTTAATCTTATAGAAAAATAGCTTAACTCTCTGGCAACACAATGGTACCAGAATCATTGTTCTACGACATTCCTACAAGGAATTATGGTTATTTAAATACACCTGGGGTGACGTCACCACCCGCGACAGGTGTGCTCACCTGTCGTCAATTTATTTTTTTTTTTCCGTTTTTTTTTCGTGTATTTACTGTATTATTCTTTCTAAGATAATAATTGACGATTTGGTATCATAACAGAGTGGGCGGGATTTATACGTAGAGTTCCAACCAACCAGGAACCTCCCGACACCATTTTCCTGACGTCATGGAAAATTCAAGTCTCGGGGTGGCCGGGGAATATGGCTCAATATAACGCTATTATAGCTTCTACGGCTTATTTATCTATCACAATTGATCTAATATGACATAATAAACAATATAAATAACAAAGAAGTATGGTAAATACTCCAGAATGAATAATATATGGCATATTCCCAGAGCGCTCCATCGGGAATAATAGATTCCCATTCTCAGAGAGGGGCTTCCATTCTCTTTCTTTCACCTCCAGGGTCCTTATATTAAAGAAAACTAACATGGGTAACTATGATATACACTCGTAATGCAGTGTAAGACTGAGAAAAATGTTATTTTCTCGAAAAAAAAAAAAAAAAAAAGGTGGTCCGGCTGTTTCGTGGATTATCTCGGAAGTAAGTTATTCACATATATGAGCAAGTACCTTCGTTAATAATAGCAGGAATGTAATGAAATTCACAGAGAACATAAAGGAAAGATTGTTTTACAAGCTAACGGTTTGTTTTTTGAGATATCATAATTTGTTTTTGATTTATGTGAGGGCAAAAGTCAGATATTTGGCTGAAAGTCAAAAACCATACAAAATTTATTTTTTTTAAGAATGAAGAAAGGATAAATTACAGAACATCTAACCGCTAGAGATACAGTTTAGCATTGTTTTATGCGTAGATAATGCCAAAACAACTTCTCCAAGTCCCATGTCGAAGTTACTATTCAATATGTATGATTATTAGTAAATAATTTTTTTCTCAGTTGTTTTTTGAGCTATCTTATTGAAACTTGGTCACATTACTATTGAAAGGTGCTTCTTTACGTACAAAAAAAATGAAAGAAATCGAACGAAAAATAAAAAAGTTCATGTGTTGACCAGCCGTCACGATCATGGGGGGAGATTGGAATTGTCTTGATCGCCGCAAGGATGTCGAACCTAGGGAAAGGGTTTTTTTTCGGGTTTTTTAGGGGACTTACTGCGGGGTGTGAATGTCTTTGATGTGGGGGGGGATGAGGTAGGGAGGAGTGTGCATACGTTTATTAGGAGGGAGTATGCAGCACGATTGGACCGCATATATGTTTCTAGGGAAATCATGGTTCGAACCGTTTGTGCTCTAAATGTGAGTTTCTCTGACCATAGAGGAGTCATGGTGGACGTGGATTGGGAGGGATTACCGAGGCGGTACAGGGTTTTCTGGAAAATGAATGTTGGGTTAATGCGTAAAAGGAGCGTGAGGGAATCTTTTGCGAGTGTATGGAAGGAATGGTGGGATAACCGTAGGGTAGGGAGTGATATTATTGAGTGGTGGGACACGATTGGCAAGAGGAAGGTGAGAGACTTCTATCAGAGGAGTGGGGTAGAGGAACGAAAAATGCAACGTGGAACTTTGTCTTATCTGGAAAACCAACTGCAGGACTGTTATGTGAATGGGACGGGGGTGTACCTGGTGGCGGAAGTTGAAAACTTAAAGCTCATGATAGGGGATATCCATAATCGTAATTTTGATGTGGCGCGGATAGCGAGTGGCATACAGGAGGTATTATGGGGAGATCGCCCTTCGGCGGTTGTCCTGTGGGACCAGGGCAAACGCCGAAGGGCGACAGAATTAATGGGATTGGAAGTGCACGAGCAAATGGAGGCGTATAGCAGGGTACAGTACATTATGACAACTGAGGGAATGAGTTGCTATGTGGATAAATGGTACGAATCGCAATATGAGAATGTGGGGATCTCTAAGGAGGTGCTAGATAAAATGGGTGAATGGGTATGTTGTGATTTAGAGAATAAGGATCGAATGAATTTGAATGGAAGCATAAGTGAGGAGGAGGTTAGGCTAGCGGTAGAGAGTATGAGTGCTGGGAAATCACCGGGGATCGATGGTATCCCTTGTGATTTCTATAAGGAAAACTGGGAATGCCTACGCGACTTTCTAGTGGTATTATTTAACGAAATGAAAACAAGCGGAAGACTCGGGGAACAACAAAGAACAGGCGTTGTGGTTATGATTCCAAAAAAGGCTACAGGGAACTGTGTCCAAAATTATATGTCAATAACATTAATGTGTGGTGATTATAAAATATTTGCGAAAATGTTAGGTAATAGAATTAAAAGGGTATTAGAGAAGGTTTTGGATGAAGGGCAATATGGGGTACCCGGAAGATCAATGTGTGTGGGGCAAGGTATTATACGCAGGTTCATTGACGAAAGCGGTAAGGGTAATGCAGGGGGAATACTGGCTTTGGACTGGCATGCGGTATACGATTGTGTGGGCCGTGAGGCTTTATGGAAGTTCATGCAGTGGAAAGGATTCGGGAAGGAAATAGTAAGTTGGACGATGGCTTTGTATGAGCAGGCTATGTTTAGGGTACAGATAAATGGCAGGTTAGGGAATTTAATTGGAATGAAACGTGGTTTGAGGCAGGAGTGTCCTGTATCGCAGATTCTTTTTGCGTTACTTCAGGACCCTTTTTTCAGAGCTGTACGGGAGAGTGTGAATGAGGGTGAAATGCGAGGAAGGGTGGGGATAAAAGCGGGAATCGTAGGCTATGTGGATGACACCACGATTTTATATAGGAGATCACGAGATTTACGAAAAGTAGGTGAATTGGTAAAACTTTTTGGGAGAGAAACGGGGATGATGGTGAATAAGGATAAGTCAATGCTTATGCACGTGGGAGATAGCATTAGTGGGGACATAGGTCAGGAGGAGGGTTGGCCTTTAGTAACTCACATCAAGGTATGTGGAATTGTTCATATGAGAAACATTCAGGAAGCGAGGAAGGTTAATTCGAGTGAGATTGTGGATAGGGTTTTAGGTCGATTGGCGGGGTTGCGTGCAGGAGGCTTAACTTTGCATCAGCGTGTAATTGTAGCGAATGTGCTTTTGTTTGGTAAGTTGTAGCATGTGGTAAGCATGTATCCATTAGGTGCGTGTGATGAGAAACGTTTATTGAAGCGTGTATTTAGATATATATGGGGTTCCGGTTGTGATTGGTTAGCGAGAGATGTTGTGTATTTACCGACTAGTCGGGGTGGACTGGGGTTATTGAATCTGCACATGAGAATATTAGGTATGTACGTTAAACATAGTTATTTGCGTGAGGGTCGGAGGGTTGGTACAGGTTTGAATTGGATTCGAGGGGATTTGGTACGATGGATGAATGGTGGGGATGTTACGAGATGCGAGAACATGCTGAGGGTTTTAATTTATGCAAGGGATCCAAGTCGAATCAAGATTAGAAAACTGGCAAGGGTGGGAGAGAGAGAGGGGGTGGCTAGCATAGAGGGGATATATCCAATGTATGCATGGCGCGATATTTGGGGTCGCTTGAAGGAGTTACGATTGAGGGCCGGGGTACGGGAGGTCATGTATAAATTCCTTCACAATATATTGCCTTCCGGGGAGGTGTTAGCGAATAGACGTGTGCAAGTGGGTAAGGAGCGTTGTGTGTGTGGGGATATTGACACGGCTTTCCACGCAGTGTATTTTTGTGAGAGATTGGAAGCGGTAAGAGTGTGGTTTAGCAGAGTTATACAGATGGTGGGAGGTGAGGGAATTAGTATCTTAAGAGCGTTAAGTCTAGATGGGGGGGGGGTTGCCGGTACAAAGGGCGATTGGATATCTAGTCACTGACTTTGTATATACTTCATGGGCCTGCAGACACGTATCAGCAAGAGAGAGGATCAGGGCGCTGGCAGCGATTTTTTATGGTACACAGCAGAGGAATAGAGAGATTGCTGGGGGTAGATGGCTTTCATCTTTTTCGGTGGGATATTGTAATTTCCATGTACGTGATTTATGGGCATTAGTACCATAGAGGGTAGACGTGGCTGGTCTTTTCGTGTGTGAGCGAGAGTGACTGTTGGATTCGAAATGGTGAGGAATAATGATGAAACATTGGGAAGAGGCAGTCATGTAAGGTCTAGAAGGTATAAACGAGAACGAATCGGGGTTTTGGAAAAAAAAATTATGTTATATTGTTTGCCAAGTGAATACATCGAATAAAATGTACGTTAACCTTTTATAATACACATCATTTGTGTAGCAGAATCGACACATGCTATAGTAATATTGTCGTCAGTATGATGACGCCTTAAGGTTAGATTTTGAAACTATAGAGGTTTGAGCAATCCCTGGCATACGTCGGCGACCCTCGTCGCTATTAGTTATACACTGATGTACCTTAGGGTCGACATTTAAGATAACTGTATTGTTATTGTGATACTGATAATGGATAAATGTCGAACACCGACGCATGAGATAATCTCAAGCAATGGCCTGTCGCGTATCGCTAATAGATGAACGTGACGGTCATAAGTGTATAAATCCTGTTAATGCTTGGCTTAGCTCAAGCATATTCAAAAAAGTATGTACTTGACGTATGGTTCTTTATAAGGTATCAGCCTTCATATGGCTTATATAATCTGGGATATATGTATATGAACCTACTATCACAATCTTTAATTATTATGTGTTGTGTATTTTTTTGTCTACGTTAATGTTACTCAATGCCAGATTTAGGCTTGTTACATAACTTCTCATGATGTATTTTGTGCTTCAGATAGGGAAATAAGGTTTTAATGTACTGTAACTAGATCGTTTTGAGACCTTACGATAGGATTTTGTTATTTGTATGGATTGTACTTGTATACATAATGTTAAATCTTTTACTTGCGGATGTGTCTTGCCCAATGTTTAGGTGGGGTTTCATTGTGAAATGCTCTAATGTAATGTTTATTATAGGCTTTGTTTTGCCTAACATTTTAGGTCAATGTTCTGTATTTTTAAAATTTGTAGGTTGTGTGATATTTACAGTGCAACTTGTGCAAGGGTCTTATTTAACAGAGCAGCGGGGGGTTGGTGTGAGCGCTGACATAGAGCAGTGGGGGGTTGGTGTGAGCGCTGACATAGAGCAGTGGGGGGTTGGTGTGAGCGCTGACATAGAGCAGTGGGGGGTTGGTGTGAGCGCTGACATAGAGCAGTGTTTGTGAGCGCTGACATAGAGCAGTGGGGGGTTTGTGAGCGCTGACATAGAGCAGTGGGGGGTTGGTGTGAGCGCTGACATAAATTGTAAGCTTTGTTTGTGTTAATGTTTTTGTTCGGTGCTGGAGCTGTGTTAGGCGCTTCCAGCACTTTGTGGGACGTATTATGGTGGTATGTCTTGGCAATTTTATTGAAGGCTTAAGTTTGCCTTTTGTTTCATTATAGTAATGTATAATGTTTTTATGCCTATGTTTATCATATCTTCTGTGTGCTTTGTGCAAGGGGGTTTTATTGTACAGTATAACAGGAGTGTATTGTAGGTTTAGATTCTGTTAGTGTATTTTCTGAGCAGGTATTATCATGTTCTTTTCATTGTCAGGTGATGGTTTACCCTTTAATACCATATGATTGTAACACTTGGGGTCTGATGGGGTTGACACTAGATCATTGTATTTGCAAGTGGCTAATTGTTGTGTTCTTTTATTTATTTATATCTTGTATTGTGTCTTTTTCAATAAAATAAAATAAAAAAACTTTAACAAAAGTAAAGTGAATAAATTTCAAGAATTTATTCACATTATTAGTAAGTAAGTTTACTTAAGTACAAATATGAAAAAATACAGTTAGACAAACTATCATACATAGTAACTTATGTGTAAATTACTTGGTATAACCATAAAAAGTCAAAGTGACGTATTTCCATTGTGGTCCATGTTAGATTCATATTTATGTAGTTTATTTGGACATAATACATAGTTGTACAAGGAATTACAGTAGTTGGGTGTACATGCCAAAAGCCCCTTGTATGTAGAGCATTATGGGCAGGCTTAAAATTAACTTATAATTAACAAGCAATGAATGACTCACTGTTGATCGACACCATGTCCGGCCCTTCTAAGGCAGGGTAGGTACCTGAGCCAAAGCTTTCAGCTCACAAGACTGTCATTCCCATTAGCTCCCTTGGGGCGGGGTTGGCAGACCAGAGAGGCCTAGCTTCTTCCTATGAGTCCCGTGAGGGCAGGGAATGTGGCTAGGCCTGGGGACAGTTGGTCACAACGATGAGGAGGTACTTATACCTCCTCCCATGGCAGACATTAATCTCAGATACTCCCGAGACAGGGAACCCAGGCCAGGAAACCACTTGCGATAGGCCCGTGCCGGGCACTTCTACCGGAGAATCAAGAAGAACAATAAGGTTCAGTGTTAAAAATCACAGTAAACAATATACAATATGAAGTACAATTGAATATTTGAAACATGAAATTTGAACTTATCGATTTTGAAGCATTATAGTTGTACGAATTTGTCGCATTACAATGTATAACAAACAGATTGTAATAAAGTTGGTAGAATTACCGACAATATGTAAAGTAAAAGGACACAAGTGCAACTAATGTGACATTTTATTATGGCAACGTTTCGCTCTCCAGGAGCTTTATCAAGCCATTACAAACAATACATGGACACAGAGGGTATATATAGGCTCAGAGTGAGGTGCAATACTAGTGGTAGTAGTAGTAGTAGTAGTAGTATTAGTAGTAGAAGTAATACAATATGTAGAACAATTAACTTGCACATGAGTAAACGATGTAAAGGTTATTACTTGGGAAACATAAAAATTGGTTAGACAAATATTTCTATTGGAGGCTGGATAGAGAAGACCTGTTTCAGTGTTCACTCTCTGTAATGTGCTTGTGTAGTATTAACAGGAGAGACTATGTGATAGCAGAATTTACTGTTTTCAGGAGGATTCTTGCTAAGACTTCAGAGATGGTGAAGCTGCCTTTGTTTTGTTTAATTGTATTAGAAACAGCTATTAGTGATGATTCAAGGCACTTGCGTCTGCGGAAATTAGTTTCTTTGATCACTAGTTGGGCTTCCCTGAACTTCATGAGATGATTGGTGGAATTTCGGTGTTGTACACAGGCGTTGTTCAAGTTATCGTTCCTACATGCATAAATGTGTTCATTGAGGCGGGTGTCGAGGTTCCTTGCTGTTTCACCTACATAAATCTTGTCACAGCCTCCACAGGGTATAGTGTAAACTCCTGCATTGACTGGTTCGTGGTGCTTGGATTTTGTTCTGGTTAGATCCTTTATCGAAGTGCTGGAAGCGATGGCAACTCTGGTGTTAGCTTGTGAAAGTACTTTAGAAACGTTCAGTGCAACCTGGCTGTTGGGAAGAATTATAACTTTGTTTGGAGTGGTGTTGGTGCGTGGAGAATTAATGATCTAAAGGGCTCTTTTCTTGCAGTCTTTGATGAAAAAGGAAGGAAAATGTAAATCTGTGAAGGTTTGGTGAATGTATGTACATTCCTCGTCAAAAAACTCAGGACTACAAATTCGGTATGCTCTTAGGAAAAACCCGATGATGATGCCTTTTTTGGTCCTAGTATCTTGACTGGAATAGAAGTGTGTGAGATCATTTTTATTGGTAGGTTTCCGATAAACCTGAAATCTTAGGCTGTTGTCTACTTTGTGAATGAGGACGTCGAGGAAAGGTAGTTCGTTATTGGATTCTTCTTCTAGTGTAAACTGGATCGCCGGTTCAACTGCGTTGAGCCTTGCCTGTAGATTCCGTACATCAAAACGTTTGGGCGTTATTACGAGGACGTCGTCCACGTAACGTAACCAAGTGACGCTTGAAGGGATGATGTTGGCGAAGTGTTCGGACTCTAGGTATTCCATGTACAAGTTGGCTAGGACGGCACTGATGGGAGACCCCATTCCCATGCCGTAGGTTTGTTTGTAGAGCTTGTTATTGAAAGAAAAACAGTTAAAATTAACACAGAGTTCAATCAAGTCAACAAAATCTCCGGGAGGTAGAGGAAGATTAAGGTCCTGATTGACTTTACGTCGTAGAACCTCGATGGCTTTTGTGGTAGGTACTTTTGTGAAGAGGGAAGTCACGTCCAAACTGCGTAGTTTCTTGTTACGGATGGAGAGGTTGCGGATGCGGTTGAGAAGGTCGCCTGAAAGTTTAAGATGAGAGGGGCTGATGGTCCCCAGAAGGCAGGAAAGATGTTTGGCAAGAACTCCGGCTAGTTTGTGTTGTGCACTGCCTATACCTGACGTGATTGGTCTGAGAGGAATATTATGTTTATGGGTCATATTATGTTTATGATGTACGGAATCTACAGGCAAGGCTCAACGCAGTTGAACCGGCGATCCAGTTTACACTAGAAGAAGAATCCAATGACAAACTACCTTTCTTAGACATCCTCATTCACAAAGTAGACAACAGCCTAAGATTTCAAGTTTATCGGGAACCTACCAATAAAAACGATTTCACACACTTCTATTCAGTCAAGATACTAGGACCAAAAGAGGCATCTTCATCGGGTTTTTCCTAAGAGCATACCGAATTTGTAGTCCTGAGTTTCTTCACGAGGAATGTACATACATTCACCGAGCCTTCACAGATATACATTTTCCTTCCTTTTTTATCAAAGACAGCAAGAAAAGAGCCCTTTAGATCATTAATTCTCCACGCACCAACACCACTCCCAACAAAGTTATAATTCTTCCCAACAGCCAGGTTGCACTGAACGTTTCTAAAGTACTTTCACAAGCTAACACCAGAGTCGCCATCGCTTCCAGCACTTCGATAAAGGATCTACCCAGAACAAAATCCAAGCACCACGGACCAGTCAACGCAGGGGTTTACACTATACCCTGTGGAGGCTGTGACAAGATTTATGTAGGTGAAACAGCAAGGAACCTCGACACCCGCCTCAATGAACACATTTATGCATGTAGGAACGATAACTTGAACAACGCCTGTGTACAACACCGAAATTCCACCAATCATCTCATGAAGTTCAGGGAAGCCCAACTAGTGATCAAAGAAACTAATTTCCGCAGACGCAAGTGCCTTGAATCATCACTAATAGCTGTTTCTAATACAATTAAACAAAACAAAGGCAGCTTCACCATCTCTGAAGTCTTAGCAAGAATCCTCCTGAAAACAGTAAATTATGCTATCACATAGTCTCTCCTGTTAATACTACACAAGCACATTACAGAGAGTGAACACTGAAACAGGTCTTCTCTATCAAGCCTCCAATAGAAATATTTGTCTAACCAATTTTTATGTTTCCCAAGTAATAACCTTTACATCGTTTACTCATGTGCAAGTTAATTGTTCTACATATTGTATTACTTCTACTACTAATACTACTACTACTACTACTACTACCACTAGTATTGCACCTCACTCTGAGCCTATATATACCCTCTGTGTCCATGTACTGTTTGTAATAGCTTGATAAAGCTCCTGGAGAGCGAAACGTTGCCATAATAAAATGTTGCCATAATAAAATGTCACATTAGTTGCACTTGTGTCCTTTTACTTTACAATGTATAACAGACAAGATGATCAATTTACTGTATATTGTCTTGAAGTTTTAAGTTTTAAGTAATTGGGAGAATTATAATATGTTCTGGTAATGAATTCAAGATTTTGGGGCCCTTTATGTGCATAGTTTTTACACAGTGTGATATGGACACGGGAAACATCAAAAAGAGATCTACGTCTTGTGTTATGGTCGTGTATCCTGATAAGATTGGTGAGGAGAAGTTTGAGTGTATGGTTTATATTTGCGTATATTGTTCTATGTATGTAGTAGGCACATGAATAAGTATGGATGTTCTTTATGGTAAGCAAATTTAGACTTTGGAATAGAGGTGGAGTATGCTGTCCCGAGTGGGAATTTGTTATCATTCTGATGCAGCCTTTTGCTGGGTTATTAGAGGTCTTAGGTGATTTGATGTTATTGATCCCCATGTACAAATTCCATATGTGAGATAAGGGTAGATGAGTGAATGATACAGTGCAAGGAGAGCTGATTGTGGAACATAGTACCGTATCTTTGATAGTATGCCTACTGTCTTAGAGATTTTCTTGGAAATTTGTTGTATATGTGTCTGGAATTTGAGGCTACTGTCTAGATGGATGTGAAGGCTTATTCAGCCCTGTAACAACTTCAGTCAGTATTACTCAGGCTGGCTCCTCCTCAGGAAAATTAATGCATAGAAAAATAATAAAAACTGACAAACATAAACACTTTATTAATTAGAATATAAAATATAAAACACGTAAACATGAAATATTGATCTTACATTAAAGAAAATGAAAAATGAAAAATATAAATGATATCTGAATTCAACGCAAATATTTATAAAACTTGGGTGACTGGTGTTGGTGACACTGCGTGTTGTTGCAATAGTAGCCGTTGCTGATGGGGGGGGGGGTCGCAGGTGTTGGTGACAATCCATTGGCTAGTTCTTCACAGTATACCAGTGAATAATCTCTCCCGATGACAGGTAAGCAGGTTCTTTACCACTGCAAGGATGAGGGGTTACCTCCTGCAACTTTGTACAGGTGCACAGGTAAGTATCTGTATCATGGGACGTCTCAGGAAGTTAGTCCGTCTCCTTCAGTTATACTCGTTGACTGACAGGTGACCCTCTCTGTCATCCAAGCTGGAAAGATAGACAGGTTACCCACTGCTTAAGAAATCACTCTCTATGATAAGTACAATACCTAAAAGACGAGGTGATTATTAAAACAGTCAACTTAGAGCAAGACTGAAAGGACTAAGTTTATTATTGGTCAAAAGTGAAGCTTTCAACCAATAAATCCACTAGAATACAAGGCAGGCATGTACTTACAGTAGTGCTGGGAGCTGTGAGTCTAATGATTACTGTTTGGACTGGAGCCCCACACGTCACCTTCCGGGGGGGGGGGGGGTTAGAAGGAGGGGAAGGGATAGTGGGAGCTAGACTGACCCTACCTTAAGAAGCAGCCGGCAATCAAACTATCACTTTAAGGGTGGGGGAGAAAAGGTGGGAACAGCGGGAGCTAGACTTACCTTACCTTAACAAGTAGCCGGCAAGCAAACTATCACTTTCGGGGAGGGGGAAAAAGGGGGAGGGGGGATAGCGTGAGCTGGACTTACCCTACCTTAACAAGTAGCCGGCAATGAAACTATTATTACTATATTGCTACTCCTATCTATTGAACTTTTCCCTCACAATGGATTCCTAAGAATTTTCCCTCTGTGAGTCTTGTGATGGGTGATCCATTTAGTGGTATATTCAGCGGAACATTTGCAGCTCTGATTCCAAACTGAATGAAATAGGTTTAGTCAGTATTTAGAGTAAGCTTATTCGTCATCATCCAGGTAGATATTTTCTGCAATTCAGCATTGACAGTGTTTGGAGTATGGCTGGGTTTGGGTGTGAGAAGACGTATGTAGTGTCATCTGCAAATAATATGGGTTTGAGTAGCTGTGATGCATTCGGTAGGTCATTGATGTAGATGAGAAAGAGGAGTGGTCCAACAACACTCCCCTGTGGGACTCCTACTGTGATTGGTTGTGTGGAAGAGTTTGCACCATTTGCGTACACGTATTGGCTTCTGTTACTAAGGTATGACTTTAGGTAGTTGAGGGAGTGGCCTCTTATACCAAAGTGTGTTAATTTAGTGTGCAGCAATCCATGGTCGACTGAATCAAAAGCATTTCTTCATATGCGCATCAATTATCAAATTCCCTAATTTTTCATGACAATCGTCTCTCAGCCATTGAGGAGAGAGGACGTGTTCTACACTGCTGCCCTTTATAGCTGTTTGGTGGCAGTTCCATTTTCTCAACATGGCGCAGGCAGGCAGACGCCGCGTCAATACTGTGTGTTTGGAATTAACTCGTGGGGCAGTGCTTGGACCATAAACGGCGATATTATTGGCAGCGATAATCCGACACACCTATGGTATCGCCAACGAGGATTTGTGCGGTGTAGCGATGAATGGTGTGACAAGAATCTCCGTAAAGTTTTGCTCGGCTCAAGTTTACGAGACGGTCGTTGACAAGTATCAGGAGGTTAATCTAGTGGTTAACCAGGCTGTGTCTGTGAAGCTCCACGATGTATCCCGCCATTATACATGGGTAAAAGTAAGAAACATACCCTTTGAGGCTGATGTGACTGACATACGTGCTGCCCTGGGTAATTACGGCACCATACACATGGCTACAGCAGGAAGGTGGTCTGATGGCCCATATGAAGGACTGCCTGAAGGAACTTTTTAGGGAAAAATGACATTACGACATCCAATCCCTTCATATGTGATCCTGCAAGACTTCAGGACTCAGGTATTTGTGACTTATGCAGGGCAACGCCGCACTTGTAGGTTGTGTGGAGCATACGATCATTTGGCGGTGCAGTGTGAAAGGAGACGAGGTGCCAGGGTTGTACAACAGAGCAAGGATCTAGGGGAGGAAGGTGTAAGGCAAGATGTGCCTGAAGCGCCTGTGCAACCCTTAGGATTGTCTTGGAGCGAAGAGGTTGAGAGGTCCATGGAGAAGGTGTGTGCTACACTCCCGGAGGTGTCGCCTCCTTTGGAGGCGGCACCAGAGGTGGGATCGGCTTCGCGAGAAGAGCAGGCCAGTGATGTGGAGAAATCCATTGTTTCTGTGTTAGACGAATTGTTTACGGAGGACAGCATGAGTCCTGTGAAGGCATCATCCCTAGACTTGGGACAGGCTGCGGCGGAGGGCGTGGAACACGACGTGCAGCTGGTAGTGGTCACCACTGACGAATTGCTGAAACAAACGGTGGAGGCGGAAATCCACCAGGATTGCACTGTGGACGACGAAATGCAGGTGGAAGGTGTAACGCGAAAGCGCTCTGTTACACTTTCAGATTCGGATGATGTGTTAACGCCAGCCCAAAGATCAGGGAAGAAGTCATGGGCGGATGTGGCACAGAGAGGGTCCTGTGCACCCAAAGCTCAGGGGTTGATCAGGAGTGCTTCAAAAGGGGGGGAAGGGAAAATTGGAAACAAAAAATCTAGTGAAAAACATTCAATGTCGAAAGGAAAACCCCCATTGTCAATTTTAAGTGCCTCACAATAAATATTAATGGTTTGCGAACTGTACGAAAGTGTGCATGGTTACTTGATTTATTGGTGCATAATAATGTGGACGTTGTGTTCGTACAGGAACACAATCATAAATGTGGCAGTGAATTGCGGATAGATGGATATAACGTGTACATAGAGAATGTAATTCGGTTGAAAGGTGGCGTAGCCATCATGATCAGGGAGACTAGCCCATTTGTTGTGAGACGTAGTGAAGGGGGGGAAGGGAGGATAATATGGGTGGAAGGACTATGGGGACGGGTGAAGGTGGCATTTGTGTGCGTGTATGGTCTAGCCGAGAATGATGGGCGTGTAAAAGCTGCCTTTGTGAAAGAGGTGTTAATTTATTATTTGCGGTCACTCCCTGAAGTAGCTATTGTAGGCGGGGATTGGAATTGTGTGATCTGGCGTAAGGATGTAGAGCCTCGGGGAAGTGGGTACTTTTCAGGGGTATTGGGAGATTTAATGACAGGGGTGGGGTTAATGGACGTGGTGGGGGGGAAGAGGTTGAGCATACCTTTGTACGTCGAGGATATGCAGCACGACTTGATAGAGTATACGTGCCGTGCAACATCGTGGTTAATAGTGTGCGTATCATAGATGTGGTGTTTTCTGACCATAGAGGGGTTCTCGTGGACGCAGGGTGGGAAGGCTTACCTAAGAGGGGTCGTAGTTATTGGAAATTGAATGTTAAATTGTTAAAAGGGGAGGAGAATAGAAAATCTTTTGAGTCTTTTTGGGAGGGTTTGTTAGCGGGGGCTCCTGGAGATGGTGAATTGGTTAGGTGGTGGGATGTGGTGGCTAAGAAACGTATTCAGGATTATGTTCGGGTTGGGAGGGAAAGTAATCAACTGTTGTATGGGCTTCAGGGGTATTTAGAAGGACAGTTACGCCATTGTTATGTGGGTGATGGTGCGAGATACCCTGTGGAGAAAATAGAGGATTTAAAGCAACGTATAAAGGGTTTGCATAATGATTGATTTGATGGTGCACGTGTGGCTGGAGGTTTGGAGGAGGTTCTCTACGGGGGTCGGCCTTCGGCGTGTGCGTTAAGGGGCCAGCAGCAGAGGCGGGCAGCCACGGAGATGATATGGTTAACAGTGCATAAAGAGAGAGAAGGCTATCTTGAAGGTCAAGTGTTGGTGACAATGGAGGGCATGAGCGGGTATATAGATGCTTGGTTTAGGTCTTACATGTCTAGCGTTGGGATAAGCAATATGGCAATACGGGAATTCGGTAACAATATGCAGTGTCGGCTTAGTACGCAAGATAGAGAAGCACTGGAAGGGCCTATTACAGAGTGTGAGATATGGCAGGCTCTGGCAGGGGCGAGCTTAGGTAAAGCTCCTGGTATTGATGGGCTGCCGAATGATTTCTATGTGAGGAATTGGGACGTGATAAAGGGGTTTCTAGTTCGGTTATTTAACATCTTAAAGACTGACGGGGTTATGGGAGAATTGCAACGGACGGCAGTGGTGGTTTTGGTGCCAAAAGGGGATCCATCAACGATTATGGACTATAAGGCCATTTCGCTTATGTGTGGAGATTATAAGTTGTTTGCGAGGTTATTGGGGAATAGACTGAAAAAGGTTCTAGAAAAAGTTATAGATAGGGGACAATATGGGATACCAGGCAGGTCCATGTTCGATGGGCATGGGATGATTTGAGGATTCATAGAAAGGAGACAGTTGGTGGGAGGGGGGGAGATCTTCGCTTTAGATTGGGCCACTGCATATGATAGCGTTGAAAGAAGTGCATTATGGCAGTTCATGCGTTGGCAGGGTTTTGGGAATGAAATCATCACTTGGGCTCAGACCTTACATAAGGGGGCGATTACGCATGTACAGGTCAATGGTCGGTTAGGCGTTCCGGTTCAGATGGGC
The DNA here is from genome assembly GCF_038502225.1 of Cherax quadricarinatus. Lineage (NCBI taxonomy): Eukaryota > Metazoa > Arthropoda > Malacostraca > Decapoda > Parastacidae > Cherax > Cherax quadricarinatus. The sequence goes on from NW_027195775.1 coordinate 74,647, forward strand.
AGGAGCTTGAGGCAAGGCTGTCCTATATCACAATTATTGTTTGCGTGTTTTCAGGATCCTTTCTATAGGGCTGTTCGGGCTAGTTTTTTTGGGGGTTTGGGGGTTATGAGAGAGACGGGTGGACTGGTATTGTGGGTTATGTTGATGATACTACAGTCTTGGTAGGAGATGATGTTGATTTATTGCAGGTGGAGGGAATCGTAAATATTTTTGGTGAAGCAACTGGACTGAGAATTAATACTAAGAAGACTAAGTTCATGGCGGTTGGAAATTGGGATCAAATGAATGGGAGTATGAGGGGTAGGTGGGATGTGGTCGACCAACTTAAAATATGCGGGATTGTGTATGCTCGTGAGCCAATGATGGCACGTGAGGTGAACTCAGTGCGGGTTGTAGATAGCGTATTGAAACGAATTGGAGGTTTGAGGTCTGCATATCTCACGTTCACCAACGGGTAATCGTGACAAACGTGCTTTTATATAGTAAATTACGGCATGTGGTGGCAATGTATCCATTATTGAGTCGTGAGGTTACGAAATTGTTGAGTGGGGTATTTCGTTTTATTTGGGGATCAGGCTGTGAATGGTTAAGCAGAGGGGTAATCACTCTGCCGCTTGGCCATTGCGGGGTGGGGCTCATACCGCTGGAACGAAGAATTATGAGTATTTATGTGAAACGGAGTTTTCTACGGGAGGGTGGAGAAAATGGGAGAAGGATTGAGAAAGTGCACGAGGACATAAAGAGGTGGTGGACTGGGAAGGATTTAAGAGTAGGGGAGGCAATGCTGCGAATTTTGATGGTGGCGAGGAATCCAAATAGAATTAAGCTGCGTGTAATCTAGAGAGTGGGGGGAGGGTTGGAGGTAGCGGCTGTGGAAGGAGCATACCCGATGTATGCCTGGCGCGACATATGGGAACATCTCCGGAAGTTGCGCATCAGGCCGGGGGTACACGAGGTGATGTATAGATTTTTACACGGGATTTTGCCGTCAGGGACTGTCTTATTTAATCGCAAGCTCCGGGAAGGAGGGGAATGTCGAGCGTGTGGTGAATTGGAATCCATTTTTCAAGTAGTGTATTTTTGTGAAAGCATAGGGAGGGTCAGGGAATGGTTAGGGCGGGTTATTCGTTTTATGGGAGCGGGGGGGGGGGGTTGAAGGTGTTGAGAGTGTCAAGTTTGGACATTAATGGGGGGGGGGGTTGAAGGTGTTGAGAGTGTCAAGTTTGGACATTAATGGGGTGAGGGTGAAAGGATTAAAGTGTTAGCAGTTACTTTTTAAAGAACTAAATGTCGCAATAAGGAAGTATATGGAAGGGGATGGAACACGGAGTTTACGGAGAGTTACCGGGAATTTCAATTGCGTGACTTATGGAATCTGTAGGTTAATGGGATACAATGGGCTCGCCTCCCTCCCAGTGGTGTGTGGTGGTGATTGGGTAAGTAAATGTGAAGTCCGCATGAATATGGGATGGTATGAAGGAAAAGTGTGAGGGGTGAAGAATAGTTCAAGGCTTACAAGTCATCATTGTATTAAGTTAATGTGTTCTACCCTGGTATAATAGGGTTAGTGATGAACACAAACATTGACATCATATGCAGGCGTGTGAGTGTAAGTAATACGTGTATTGTTAAATGGGAATATACTTTCAAGTATGCGCAAGTATTACACTTATGTGTGAGGGCAGTTATGATCAGACCCAGGAAATGGGTGACAGGATACGGTGTATTAGCCATATAATACTTACAAGGTGCTTCATTGGATTTGTATACTCCAAATGACTGTGTGTGACAATAGCGTATCATATATGCAAGTGTAGTACCTACTAAGGTACATGTTTAGAAGATGTATTTGTAGTTCATATTAGTGTCATGTAGGTAATGTTTTCTTAAGTGGTCTCTAATTTGCATATGTAACGAGTGCCAATTGTGGATGGCTGACATAAGACGGAGCACACTAAACCCCATGGGGTGGATAGAGTGAGCGCAGAACTGTCTGGATGTTACACAAAGTTTAGATTGAAAGCTTAGTTATCAGCGTGAGTTGTGAATGGAGCTGTGTTGGATATAAAGGCAAATGAGTACATACACTATTAATCTTGTTATCACATGTGTATGCATACTTAAGTATATGTATAATATATCAGTGACATCATTGTGAGGCGCGTATTGTGCATGAATTATAGGACGACAAGGGTTTTTTCGCTTAAGCAGGCACGAGTGCAGGTGTACTGAGTGGTACTGAAAACATAATTAACATGAAAAGTGAGTCACTACTGCACATGGTAGGTCAAGGGTCCTTTGCACATAGTCTAATAATGTATATGGTATGAATTTAGTAGATAATGTGAAATCTAGTGTTCCATTATATAACTTAGGATAGGGATATAATAACACGGGGGAGGGGAACAGCTTGTGCACATACACAGAATTTCCAATATATTCTAACAAAGGAATTATGATTTTTTGTGGAAGAACTGATTCCATATTCCTTTATGTATTTCACGTTGTACTGTTTTAAATAAAATATATAAAAAAAAAATTCACTAAACTGGTAAATGTTTGACTGTAGTATCTGTAGATGTTTATAACTGTGAGGAGTTTTTGCAGGTCTTTTGATTTAAATTTAACTATAATGTGCAAGAATTATTGATACAGACAAGTTGATTTGAGTAGTATATAGCTGTGCCACCCCCTTGCTGGTCTGTCCTACAGTTGTGTATGGCTGTGTATCCAGGAATGGCATAGACATCTGTAGTGCCAGGCTTTAGCCAGGTTTCTGTCAGTTTGATTATTGACATGCTGGAATTAGGGAACTGAGTCATGCTGTGAGATAAGAGATTAGCTAGACAAGATTTTCTTTGGATTTCTTACCCAGAAGGGTTAACCACCCAGGATAACCCAAGAAAGGCAGAGTGTCATCGAGGGATTCTCTGTCTTATGGCCCGTGGCCTGATAGGCAAGGTTCTTGCTTCATACGCTGAGTGTCCGTGGTTCGATCACTGGCAAAGGTGAAAACAATGGGCGTGTTTCCTTACACCTGTTGTCCCGTTCACCTAGCAAGCAGGTAGGCACCTGGGTGTTAGTCGAATGGTGTGGGTCGCATCCTGTGAGACAAGATTAAGGACCCAATGGAAATAGTACAGACAGTCCTCGATGACGCACTGAATTTCTTGGCTTATCCTGGGTGGCTAACCTTCTGGGTTTAAAATTCATTGGGGTTTTCAGTCTTGTCCGCCAGGATGCGACCCACACCAGTTGACTAACACTCGCCCAGGTGAACAGTACAACAGATGTATGAAAACATCCTCAATGTTTCTGTCTTTGCATTCCAAGTCTTGCGAAGTACCACGCCAGCTAAGTAACACAACTGTGTCTACCAGGTCATGCTAAGTACCAGGCCAGCTAAGTAACACAACTGTGTCTACCAGGTCATGCTAAGTACCAGGCCAGCTAAGTAACACAACTGTGTCTTCCAGGTCATGCTAAGTACCACGCCAGCTAAGTAACACAACTGTGTCTACCAGGTCATGCTAAGTACCACGCCAGCTAAGTAACACAACTGTGTCTACCAGGTCATGCTAAGTACCACGCCAGCTAAGTAACACAACTGTGTCTACCAGGTCATGCTAAGTACCACGCCAGCTAAGTAACACAACTGTGTCTACCAGGTCATGCTAAGTACCACGCCAGCTAAGTAACACAACTGTGTCTAAAAGGTCATGCTAAGTACCAAGCCAGCTAAGTAACACAACTGTGTCTACCAGGTCATGCTAAGTACCAGGCCAGCTAAGTAACACAACTGTGTCTACCAGGTCATGCTAAGTACCAGGCCAGCTAAGTAACACAACTGTGTCTTCCAGGTCATGCTAAGTACCACGCCAGCTAAGTAACACAACTGTGTCTACCAGGTCATGCTAAGTACCACGCCAGCTAAGTAACACAACTGTGTCTACCAGGTCATGCTAAGTACCACGCCAGCTAAGTAACACAACTGTGTCTACCAGGTCATGCTAAGTACCACGCCAGCTAAGTAACACAACTGTGTCTACCAGGTCATGCTAAGTACCACACCAGTTAAGAAACACAACTGCGTCTAACAGATCTTGGTAAATACGAAGCCAGCTTAGTAACACAACTCAGAGTAGCAGGTCATGCTAAGCACCACGCCAGCAAAGTAACACAACTGTGTCTACCAGGTCATCCTAAGTTCCAAGCCAGCTAAGCAACACAACTGTGTCTACCAAGTCTTGCTATGTACCACGCCAGATATGTAACACAACTATGTTCACCAGGTCATCCTAAGTACCACGCCAGCTAAGTAACTCAATTGTGTCTACCAGGTCTTCCTAAGTACCACGCCAGCTAAGTAACACAACTGAGCCTACCAGGTCTTCCTAAGTACAACGCCAGCTAAGGAACACACCTGGGACTACAAGGTCATGCTAAGTACCACGCCAGGTATGTAACACAACTTTGGTTTCCAGGTCTTGCTAATACCACGCCAGCTAAGTAGCACAAATGTGTGTACAAGGTTTTGCTAAGTACCACGCCAGCTAAGTAACAACTGTGTCTACCAGGTCTTGCCAAATACCACGTCAGTTATGCAACACAACTGTGTCTATCAGGTCTTGCTAAGAATCAGGCGAGCTAAGTAACACAACTGCGTCTACCTGGCCTTGCTAAGTACCACGCCAGCTAAGTAACAGAACTGAGTCTACCAGGTCTTGCTAAGAAACATGCCAGAAAAGTAACACACCTGTGTCTTCCAGGTCATGCTAAGAAACATGCCAGATAAGTAATACAGCTGAGTCTACCAGGTAATTCTAAATACCACGCCAGCTAAGTAACACAACTTTGTCTAAAAGGTTTTGCTAAGTACCCCGCCAGCTAAGTAACACAACTGTGTCTTCCAGGTCTTGCTAAGTACCACGCCAGCTAAGTAACACAACTGTGTCTACCAGGTCTTGCTAAGTATCACGCCTGCTATGTAACACAACTGTGTCTACCAGGTCTTGCTAAGTACCACACCAGCTAAGTAACACGACTGTGTCTACCAGGTCTTGCTAAGTACCACATCAGCTAAGTAACAAAACTATGTCTACCAGGTGATGCTAAGTTCTACGCCAGCTAAGTAACACAACTGTGTCTACCAGGTCATGCTAAGAACGAGGCCGACTAAGTAACACAACTGTGTCTACCAGGTCTTCCTAAGTACAACGCCAACTAAGTAACAAACCTGGGACTACAAGGCCATGCTAAGTACCCCGCCAGTTAAGTAACACAACTATGTATACAAGGTCTTACAAAGTAAAACGCGACCTAAGTAACACAACTGTGTCTACCAGGCCTTGCTAAGTACCACGCCAGTTAAGTAACACAGCTGTGTCTACCAGGTCTTGCTATATACCACGCCAGCGAAGTAACAAAAATGTGTTACCAGGTCTTGCTAAGTAGCACGAAAGCTAAATAACACAACTGTGTCTGCCAGGTCTTTATAAGTACCACGACAGCTAGGTAACACAACTGTATCTACCAGGTCATGCTAAGTACCAGAGCAGCTAACACAACTGAGTCTACCAGGTCATGCTAAGCACCCCGCCAGCTAAGTAACACAACTGTGTCTACCAGGTCTTGCTAAGTAAAACGCAAGCTAAGTAACACACCTGTGTCTACCAGGTCTTGCTAAGCACCACGCCAGCTAAGTAACACACCTGTGTCTAACAGGTCTTGCTAAGCACCACGCCAGCTAAGTAACACAACTGTGTCTACCAGGTCTTGCTAAGTAAAACGCAAGCTAAGTAACACACCTGTGTCTACCAGGTCTTGCTAAGCACCACGCCAGCTAAGTAACACAACTGCATCTTCCACGTCTTACTAAGTACCATGCCAGTTAAGTAACACAACTTTGTCTACAAGGACTTCCTAAGTACCACGCCAGCTAAGTAACACAACTGCGTCTAACAGTTCTAGCTAAATACCACGCCAGCTTAGTAACACAACTGTGTGAACCAGGTCATCCTAAGCACCACGCTAGCTAAGTAACACAACTGTCTTTACCAAGTCTTGCTATGTACCAAGCCAGATAAGAATCACATCTGTCTCTACCAAGTCTTGCTAAGTACCACGCAAGTTAAGAAGCAAAACTGTGTCTACCAGGTCTTGCTAAGTACCACGCCAGCAAAAAAAACACAAATGTGTATTCCAGGTCTTGCTAAGTACCACAGCAGCTTAGTAACACAACTGTCTCTTCCACGTCTTGTTAAGTACCAAAGCACCTAAGTAACACAACTCTCTCTAACAGGTCTTGCTAAGTACCATGCCAGCTAAGTAACACAACTGTGTCTACCAGGTAACGCAAAGTACCATGCAAGTTAAAAAGCACAACTGTGTCTACCAGGTCTAGCTAAGTAACACAACTGTGTCTTCCAGGTCTTCCTAAGTACAACAGCAGCTAAGTAACACAACTGTGTCTACCAGGTCTTGCTAAGTTCTACGCCAGTTAAGAAACACAACTGTGTCTTCTAGGTCTAGGTAAGTACCACTCCAGCTATGTCAAACAACTGTGTCTACCAGGTCTTTCTACGTACCACGTCAGATAAGTAATACAACTGTGCTTAACATGTCATGCTAAGAACCAAGCCAGTTAAGTAATACAATTGTGTCTACAAGGCCTTCCTAGGTACCACGTCATCTACGTAACACAACTGTGTCTATCAGGTCTTGCTAAGTACCACGCCAGTTAAGTAACACAACTGTGTCAACGCCAGCTAAGTACAATTGTGTCACAAGGTCATTCTAAATACCAAGTAACACAACTATGTGTAACTTGTTGCTAAGTACCACGCCAGCTAAGTAACACAACTTTGTCTACCAGGTCTTGCTAAGTACCAAGCCAGTTAAGTAACACAACTGTGTAAGAAACACAACTGTGCCTACTAGGTCAAGCTAAGTACCACTCCAGCTATGAAAAACAACTGTGTCTACCAGGTCTTTCTAAGTACCACGTCAGATAAGTAATACAACTGTGCCTAATATACGTCAGCTAAGTAATGCAATTGTGTCTACCAGGTGTTGCTAAGAATAACGTTGCTAAGTAACAGGTCTTCCTAAGTACGCCAGCTAAGTAACACAAGCTAAGTTAGTGTCTACCAGGTCTAAGTTGCTAAGTAACACAACTATGCCAGCTAAGGAACACAACTGTGTCTACCAGGTCTTGCTAAGTAAGTAACACAACTGTGTTTACACAACTGTGTCTACCAGGTTTTGCTAAGTACCACGCCAGCTAAGTAACACAACTGTGTCTTCCATGTCTTGCAGATAAGTACACACTGTGTCTACCAGCTAAGAAACTAAGTAACACAACTGTGTCTACCACGTCTTGCTAAGCTACACAAGCCAGCTTAAGTAACACAAATGCTGTAAAACACAACTGTGTCTTCCAGGTCTTGGTGTACCACTCCAGGTAAGTAACTCTACTGTGCCTACAGCTAAGTACCACGCCTGCTAAGTCATTTTAAGTACAACGCCAGATACGTATTACAAGCAGCTAAGTAACTCAATTGTGTCTACCAATTCATGCATAGTACCACGCTAGCCAACTCTGATGCTAAGTCGACAGTTAATATCACAACAACATGTCTTGTTAACAGCCACGCCAGATAAGGAACACAACTGTCTACCAGGTCAAGTTAAGTCCTAGGTCATGTAAGTACCATGCCAGCTAAGTAACAGAACTGTGTCTACAAGGCCATGCTAAGTACCACGCCTGCTAAGTAACACAGCTGTCTTCCTGGTCATGCTAAGTAACATGCAAGCTAGGTAACACAACTGTGCATAAGGTTCTCCTAAGTACCACTCCAGCTAAGTAACACAACTCTGTCTACCAGGTCTTGCTTACCACGCAGTTAAGTACTGTGTCTACCACACCAGGTAACCAGGTCTTGCTAAGTACACAACTGTAACACAACTGTGTCTACAAGGTGTTGCTGGATCAACGTCAGCTAAGTAACACAATTGTGTCTACAAGGCCTAAGTACCACTCAACCTAAGTAACACAACTATGTCTAACTTGTCATGCTAAGTACCACGCCAGATAAACAACACAACTGTGTCTTCCAGTCATGTTAAGCATCAAGGCAGCTAAGAAACACAACTGTGTCTACCAGGTCTTGCTAAGCACCACGCCAGCTAAGTAACACAACTCCAACTCTCGCTAAACGCCAGGTAAGTAACACACTGTGTCTACCACGATAGTCTTGTCTAAGTCATCCACGCCAGCAGTAACTCAACTCTATTTACCAATTCTTGCTAAGTATCACAAGCTAAGTAACAACTGTGTTATGCTAAGTACCACGTCAACTAAGTACTGTGTCTTCCAGGTCTTCCTAAGTACCACAGCACTAAATAACACAACTGTGTCAGCTAGCTAAGTCCAGCTATGTAAAACAACTGTGTCTACCAGGTCTTTCTAAGTACCACGTCAGATAAGTAATACAACTAATGTATCGTGCTAACAGCTAAGTCTACAATGTCTTCCTAAGTACCAAGCCAGTTAAGTAACACAACTGTGTCTACCAGGTGTTGCTAAGAAGAACGCCAGCTAAGTAATACAATTGTATCTTCAAGGTCTTCCTAGGTACCACGTCATCTATGTAACACAACTGTGTCTATCAGGTCTTGCTAAGTACCACGCCAGCTAAGTAAGACAACTCTGTCTACCAGGTCTTGCTAAGTACCAAGCCAGTTAAGTAACACAACTGTTTCTACAAGGTCATTCTAAATACCACGCAACCTAAGTAACACAACTATGTGTAACTTGTCATGCTAAGTACCACGCCAGCTAAACAACACAACTGTGTCTTCCAGTCATGCTAAGCATCAAGGCAGCTAAGTAACACAACTGTGTCTACCAGGTCTTGCTAAGTACCACGCCAGCTAAGTAACACAACTGTGTCTACCAGGTCTTGCTAATTACCACGACAGCTAAGTAACACAACTGTGTCTACAAAGTCTTGCTAAGTACCACACCAGCTAAGTAACACAACTGTGTGTACCAGGTCATGCTAAGTACCACGCCTGCTAAGTAACAGAACTGTGTCTTCCAGTCAATGCTAAGTAACATGCCAGCTATACCACGCCAGCTAAACACAACTGTGTCTACACAGGTCATCCAGGTAAGTACTACTTTGGTTACCAGGTCTTGCTAATACCACGCCAGCTAAGTAGCACAAATGTGTGTACAAGGTTTTGCTAAGTACAACGCCAGCTAAGTAAGACAACTGTGTCTCCCAGGTCATGCTAAGTACAATGCCAGCTAAATAACGCAAATGTGTCTGCCAGGTCTTGCCAAGTACCACCCCACCTATGTAACACAACTGTGTCTACCAGGTCTTGTTAAGTACCACGCCAACTACGTAACACAACTGTGTCTACCTGGTCATGCTAAGTACCACGCCAGCTAAGTAACACAACTGTGTCTACCAGGTCATGCTAAGTACCACACCAGCTAAGAAACACAACTGTGTCTAACAGATCTTGGTAAATACGAAGCCAGCTTAGTAACACAACTGTGTCTACCAGGTCATGCTAAGTACCACGCCAGCTAAGTAACAAAACTATGTCTACCAAGGTCTTGCTAAGTACCACGTCAGTTAAGTAACACACCTGTGTCTTCCAGGTCATGCTAAGTAACATGCCAGCTAAGTAACACAACTGTGTCTACCAGGTCATCCTAAGTTCCACGCCAGCTAAGTAACACAACGATGTCTACCAATTCTTGCTAAGTACCACACCAGGTAAGTAACAACTGTGTCTACTTGGTCATGCTAAGTACCACGCCAGCTAAGTAACACATCTGTGTTTTCCAGGTTATGCTAAGTACCACGTCATCTAAGTAACACAACTGTCTCTGCCAGGTCTTGCTAAGTACCACGCCAGCTAAGTAACACAACTGTGTCTACCAGGAAATGCTAAGTACAACGCAAGTTAGGAAGCACAACTGTGTCTACTAGGTCTTGCTAAGTACCACGCCAGCTAAGCAACACAACTGTGTCTTCCAGGTCTTCCTAAGTACCACAGCAGCTAAATAACACAACTGTGTCTACTAGGTCTTGCTAAGTTCCATGCCAGTTAAGAAACACAACTGTGTCTAACAGGTCATCCTAAGTCTACTTCAGCTAAGTAAGACCACTGTTTACCAGCTAAGTACCACGCCAACTACGTAACACAACTGTGTCTACCAGGTCTTGCTAAGTACCACGTCAGATAAGTAACACAACTGTGTCTACCAGGTCTTGCTAAGTATCAACCAGCTAAGTAACACAACTGTGTCTACCAGGTCATCTAAGTTGCTAAGTACACAACTCTGTCTACCAATTCTTGCTAAGTACCACACCAGGTAAGTAACACAACTGTGTCTACCTGGTCATGCTAAGTACCAAGCCAGCTAAGTAACACAACTGTGTCTACCAGGTCTTGCTAAGCACCACGCCAGCTAAGTAACACAAGTGTGTCTACCAGGTCACGCTAAGTCCCACGCCAGCTAAGTAACAACTGTGTCTACCAGGTCTTTCTAAGTACCACGTCAGATAAGTAATACAACTGTGCCTAATATATCGTGCTAAGTTCCACGTCAGCTAAGTAATGCAATTGTGTCTACAATGTCTTCCTAAGTACCAAGCCAGCTAAGTAACACAACTGTGTCTACCAGGTGTTGCTAAGAATTACGTCAGCTAAGTAACACAATAGTGTCTACCAAATCATACTAAGTACCATGCAACCTAAGTAACACAACTATGTCTAACAGGTCATGGTAAGTACTAAGCCAGTTAAGTAATACAACTCTGTCTACCAGGTCTTGCTAAGTTCCACGCCAGCTAAGTAACACACTGTGTCTACCAGTGTTGCTAAGAATAACGTCAGCTAAGTAACACAACTGTGTCTACCAGGTGTTGCTAAGAACAACGCCAGCTAAGTAACACAATTGTGTCTTCAAGGTCTTGCTAAGAATAACGTCAGCTAAGTAACACAGTCTACCAGGTGTTGCTAAGAATAAACACAATCTGTGTCTACCAGGTCTTGCTAGGTACCACGCCAGCTAAGTAACACAACAGTGTCTACCTAAGTGTTGCTAAGAACAACGCCAGCTAAGTAACACAACTGTGTCTACCAGGTCATGCTAAGTACCACGCTTGCAGCTCAGTTAAGAAACACAACTGTGTCTTCCAGGTCTTATGTAAGTACCACGTACCAGCTAAGTAACTCTAACTGTCATGTCTACCAAGGTCTTGCTAGGTGTTGCTACCACGTCAGCTAAGTACCACGTCATCTAAGTAACACAACTGTCTCTGCCAGGTCTTGCTAAGTACCACGCCAGCTAAGTAACACAACTGTGTCTACCAAGGTGTTCTAAGATGCTAAGTCTACCACTAAATACCAGCTAACCTAAGTAACACAACTGTGTCTAACTTGTCTTACCACGCCAGCTAACAACCACGCCAGCATAAGCTAAGTAACACAACTGTGTCTACCAGGTCTTGCCAAGTACCACGCCAGCTAACTAGCACAAATGTGTGTACAAAGTTTTGCTAAGTACAACGCCAGCTAAGTAACACAACTGTGTCTCCCAGGTCATGCTAAGTACAATGCCAGCTAAATAACACAAATGTGTCTGCCAGGTCATGCCAAGTACCACCCCACCTATGTAACACAACTGTGTCTACTAGGTCTTGCTAAGTACCACGCCAGCTAAGTAACACGACTGTGTCTACCAGGTCTTCCTATGCACCACGCCAACTAAGTAACACAACTGTGTCTACCAGGTAATTCTAAGTACCATGCAAGTTAAGAAGCACAACTGAGTCTACCAGGTCTTGCTAAGTACCACGCCACCTATGAAACACAACTCTGTCTTCCAGGTCTTCCTAAGTACCACAGCAGCTAAGTAACACAACTGTGTCTTCAAGATCTTGCTAAGTACCACGATAGCTAAGTAACAACTATATCTACCAGGTCATGCTAAGTACCACGCCAGCTAAGTAACACAACTCTGTCTACCAGGTCATGCTAAGAACGAGGCCGACTAAGTAACACAACTGTGTATACCAAGTCTTGCTAAGTACCATGCCAGCTAAGTAACACAAATGTGTCTACCAGGTCTTGCTAGGTACCACGCCAGCTAAGTAACACAACAGTGTCTTGCAGGTCTCCCTAAATACCACAGCAGCTATGTAACACAACTGTGTCTACCAGGTCTTGTTAAGTTCCATGCCAGATAAGAAACACAACTGTGTCTACTAGGTCTAGCTAAGTACCACTCCAGCTATGTAAAACAACTGTGTCTACCAGGTCTTTCTACGTACCACGTCAGATAAGTAATAAAACTGTGCCTAACAGGTCATGCTAAGTACCACGTTAGGTAAGTAATACAGTTGTGTCTAAAAGGTCATCCTAAGTACCACGACATCTACGTAACACAACTGTCTCTACCAGGTCTTGCTAATAACACAACTGAGTCTACCAGTTGTTGTTAAGAACAACGCTAGCTAACTAATACAATTTTATCTACAAAGACTTCCTAAGTACCAAGCCAGCAAAGTAACACAATTGTGTCGACCAGGTTTTGCTAAGTACCACGAAAGCTAAAGAACACAAATGAGTCTACCAGGTCTTCCTAAGTACAACGCACGCTAAATAACACAACTGCGTCTACCAGGTCATGATAAGTACCACGCGAGCTAAGTAACACAACTGTGTCTACAAGATCTTGGTAAGTTCATTTAACAGTGAAGTAATTCACTGACAGTGTTGCCTGGATAAGATGGTACATTTAACTGGGAAGTAATTCCTTGACAGTATTCCCTGGATAAGACGGTACAATTAACGGGGAAGTAATTGCCTGACTGTGTTGCATGGATAAGATAGTACATTTAACAGGAAAGTACTTCCCTGACAGTGTTGTCTGGATAAGATGGAACATTTAGCAGGGAAGTAATTCCTTGACAGTGCTGCCTGGATAAGATGGTACATATAGCAGGGAAGTAATTCCATGAAAGTGCTGTCAGGATAAGATGGTACATTTAACGGGGAAGTAATTCCCTGACAGTATTGCCTGGATAAGATGGTACATTTAAAAGGGAAGTAATTCCCTGACAGTGTTGCCTGGATAAGATGGCACATTTAACAGGGAAGTTATTCCCTGGGAGTGCTTCTTGGATAAGATGGTACATTTAACGGGGAAGTAATTCCCTGAGAGTGTTGCCTGGATAAGATGGTACATATAGCAGGGAAGCAATTCCCTGAAAGTGCTGCCAGGATAAGATGGTACATTTAACAGGGAAGTAATTAGCTGACATTGTTGCCTGGATAAGATGGTACATTTAACAGGGAACAACTTTCCTAACAGTGTTGCATGGATAAGATGGTACATTTAACAGGGAAGTAACTCCTTGACAGTGCTGCCTGGATAAGATAGGATATATAGCTGGGAAGTAATTCCGTGAGAGTGTTGACTGGATAAGATGGTACATTTAACAGGTAAGTAATTCCCTAACAGTGTTGCTTGTATAAGATGGTACATTTAACAGTGAAATAATTCCCAGACAGTTTTGATTGCATAAGATGTTACATTTGACAGGGAAGCAATTCCCTGTCAGTGTTGCCTGGATAAAATGGGACATATAGCTGGGAAGTAATTCCCAGACAGTGTTACCTGTATAAGATGGTACATTTAATAGGGAAGTAATTTCCTGACAGTGTTGCTTGGATAAGATGGTACATTTAACAGAGAAGTAATTCCCTGACAGTGTTACCTGAATAAGATAGAAGATTTAACAGTGAAGAAACTCCATGACAGTGTTGCCTGCATAAGATGTTACATTAAACTGGGAAGTAATTCCCCGACAGAGTTGCCTGGATAAGATGGTACATTTAACAGGAAAGAAGTTCCCTAACAGTGTTGCCTGGTTAAGATGGTGCAGTTAACACGGAAGCAGTTCCCTGACAGTGTTGCTTGCATAAGGTGGTACATTTAACAGGGAAGTAATTCCTTGACAGTGCTCCCTGGATAAGATGGTACATTTAAAGGTGAAGTAATTCCCTGACATTGTTGCCTTGAAATGATGGTTCATTTAACAGGGAAGTACTTCCCTGACACTGCTACCTGGATTAGATGGTACTTTTAACAGGAATATACTTACCTGCTAATGTTGCCTGGATAAGATGGTACATTTAAAGGGGAAGTAATTCCCTCACAGTGTTGCATTAATAAGATGGTTCATTTAACAGGGAAGTACTTCCCTGACACTGCTACCTGGATTAGATGGTACTTTTAACAGGAATATACTTACCTGCTAATGTTGCCTGGATAAGATGGTACATTTAAAGGGGAAGTAATTCCCTCACAGTGTTGCATTAATAAGATGGTTCATTTAACAGGGAAGTACTTCCCTGACACTGCTACCTGGATTAGATGGTACTTTTAACAGGAATATACTTACCTGCTAATGTTGCCTGGATAAGATGGTACATTTAACAGTGAAGAACTTCCCTGACAGTGTTGCTTGCATAAGATGGTACATTTAACAGGCAAGTAATTCCCTGACAGTGCTGCCTGGATAAGATGGTATATTTAACGGGGCAGTAATTCCCTGACGGTGTTGCCTGGATAAGATGGTTCATTTAACAGGGAAGTACTTCCATGACAGTGTTGCCTGGATAAAATGTTACTTATAACTGCTAAGTAATTCCATGACAGTGTTGCCTGTAATGGGAAGTAAATCCCTGACAGTGTTACCTGGAGAAGATGGTTCATTTAACAGGGAAGTACATAAGAACATAAGAAAGGAGGAACACTGCAGGAGGCCTGTTGGCCCATACTAGGCAGGTCCTTTACAATTCATCCCACTAACAAAACATTTTTCCAACCCAATTTTCAATGCCACCCAAGAAATAAGCTCTGATGTGAAAGTCCCACTCAAATCCAACCCCTCCCACTCATGTACTTATCCAACCTAAATTTGAAACTACCCAAAGTCCCAGCCTCAATAACCCAACTAGGTAGACTGTTCCACTCATCAACTACCCTATTTCCAAACCAATACTTTCCTATGTCCTTTCTAAATCTAAACTTATCTAATTACTGCGGGTTCTCTCTTGGAGAGACATCCTGAAGACCTTATTAATATCCCCTTTATTAATACCTATCTTCCACTTATACACTTCGATCAGGTCTCCCCTCATTCTTCGTCTAACAAGTGAATGCAACTTAAGAGTCTTCAATCTTTCTTCATAAGGAAGATTTCTAATGTTATGTATTAATTTAGTCATCCTACGCTGAATGTTTTCTAACGAATTTATGTCCATTCTGTAATATGGAGACCAGAACTGAGCTGCATAATCTAGGTGAGGCCTTACTAATGATGTATAAAGCTGCAGTATGACCTCTGAACTTCTGTTGCTTACACTTCTTGATATAAATCCCAGTAATCTATTTGCCTTATTACGTACGCTTAGGCATTGCTGTCTTGGTTTAAGGTTGCTGCTCACCATAACCCCCAAGTCCTTTTCGCAATCTGTATGGCTAAGTTCTACATCATTTAACTTATAAGTACTAGGGTTATGGGCACTCCCAAGCTTCAGAACCTTGCATTTATCTACATTGAACTGCATCTGCCACTTTTCTGACCAAGAATAGAGTTTGTTTAAATCCTCCTGAAGCTCCCTAACATCTACGTTTGAATCAATTATCCTACATGTCTTTGTGTCATCGGCGAATTTGCTCATATCACTAGTAATTCCCTCATCAAGATCATTGATATATATTATAAACAACAACGGGCCCAAGACTGATCCCTGTGGAACGCCACTTGTTACAGATCCCCACTCGGATTTAACCCCATTTATGGACACTCTCTGCTTCCTGTCAGTGAGCCATGACTCGATCCACGAGAGCACTTTTCCCCCAATGCCATGAGCTGCCACTTTCTTTAACAGTCTATTGTGCGGAACTCTACTAAAATCTAAGTAAATAATATCAAATTCTTTATCGTGGTCAACAGCCTCAAAAGCTTTACTGAAGAAAGTTAATAAATTAGTTAGACAAGACCGACCTCTTGTGAATCCATGCTGAGTATCATTAATCAAGCTATGCTTATCGAGATGGCTTCTTGTAATCTCAGCTATAATTGACTCTAGTAATTTGCCTACAATTGAGGTCAGGCTTATTGGGCGGTAATTTGACGGTAACGACTTGTCCCCTGTTTTAAAAATAGGAATTACATTAGCCATCTTCCACATATCAGACACTACACCTGTTTGAAGAGATAAATTAAAAATATTAGTTAATGGTTCACAGAGTTCCATTTTGCATTCCTTAAGAACCCTTGAAAAAACCTCATCAGGACCCGGCAACTTATTTTGCTTCAGTCTGTCTATCTGCTTCACAACCATTTCACTAGTGACTGTGATGTTACATAATTTATCTTCTTCTAGCCCACTATAAAAATTAATTACTGGAATATTGTTAGTGTCTTCCTGTGTAAAAACTGAGAAAAATAATTATTAAAAATCGAGCACATTTCATTCTCTTTGTCAGTAAGGTGCCCATAGTTATTTTTAAGGGGACCTATCTTATCTCTGACTTTTGCTCAATAGATCTGGAAAAAACTTTTTGGGTTAGTTTTAGAATCCCTAGCAACTTTAATTTCATAGTCCCTTTTATCTTTTCTTATCCCCTTTTTAATGTCCCTCTTAATGTCAATATACTGATTCATAAGATGACCCTCACCTCTTTTGATACGCCTATAAATTCCTTTCTTATGCCCTAGTAGATATTTGAGCCTATTATTCATCCATTTTGGGTCATTTCTATTTGATCTAATTTCTTTATATGGGATAAACGTTCTTTGAGCAGTCAACAGATGATAAGTGTTCTCTAAGCCCATCGTAATCTGCTAAGCGAAAATCTGGGACTGTTACTGAGTTATCGCTACTATCGTACTTCCATTCAATGCTAAATGTAATTGAGTTGTGGTCGCTAGCACCCAGTTCCTCTGAAATTTCTAAATTGTTAACAAGGGATTCATTGTTTGCCATAACTAAGTCAAGCAGGTTATTTCCCCTTGCAGGTTCTGTCACAAACTGCTTCAAAAAACAATCCTGAACTACTTCTAAGAAGTCGTATGATTCTAAATTCCCAGTCAAGAAATTCCAATCAATATTACTAAAGTTAAAGTCTCTTAGAATTACTACATTATCGTGCCTTGTGGCCTTAACAATTTCCTCCCACAGTAGTCTCCCTTGGTCCCTATCTAAGTTTGGGGGACGGTATATCACTCCTAAAATCAGTTTTTCATGCCCCTCTGAAAATTCTATCCAAACAGACTCTGTATGTGTTACTTCAGACTTAATACCCGTTTTTATGCAACAGTTCAAGCGATCTCGGACATACAATGCCACCCCACCCCCCTTCCCGATACTTCTATCTACTTGGAACAATTTAAAACCCTGAATATGACATTCCGCAGGCATGTCCCGACTTTTTGAATTAAACCACGTCTCAGTTAAGGCAAATACATCAATGTTACCTGCACTAGCAACTGATCTCAATGCGTTCATCTTATTCCTAGCACTACGGCAATTAGCATAATAAACATTGAAAGACTCTCCTTTCTCTTTACCCTTCCTGCTCATTTCTGTTTTTCTACTAAACCCATTACTATCCTCATCACCCAAAGTCCCTGGCTTTTCAATATCTACCTCGTTCTGCTTATTACTAGTTCCCCTAGAACTCGTAATATTACTACACTGGGACTTCACTGTTTTCCTGCCAAAACCCATACCACTAACTATTCCTAGTTTAAAGTCCTAACTGCTCCCTCCACTGCAGTTGCCAGTGCTACCACCCCAGACCTAGATAAGTGAACCCCATCTCTGGCATACATGTCATTTCTGTCATAGAAGAGGTCCCAGTTGTCAACGAATGTTACCGCATTTTCCTTACAGTATTTGTCCAGCCAGCAATTGACACCAATTGCCCTGGACAACCATTCATTTCCAACTCCTCTCCTTGGCAAAATACCACATATGACAGGGTTCCCACCCTTACTCCTAATTATTTCTATTGCTGACCTATACCTGCTAATCAGGTCTTCACTCCTACGTCTGCCAACATCGTTGCCTCCAGCACTGAGACAGATAATAGGATTGCTCCCATTACCTCTCATGATGTCATCCAGATGGCTAACAATATCCTCCATCCCAGCCCCAGGAAAGCAAACTGTCTGTCTCCTACTCCTGTCCTTCAAGCAGAATGCCCTATCCATATACCTAACTTGGCTATCCCCAACAACAACAATATTCTTACCTTCCTTGGTGTCGTTCGTCGTGATGTTCCCAGTAGTCGACTCACATTCGTCGGGTAGCACTGAGAATGTATTAGATGTTTCCACAACAGTTTCCACGGCAGTCTTTCTTCTTCATCGTTTCTACCTTTCCATTCGTCTTCTTGATCGTCAACTTCTTTCCCTGCTGTCCAGCCACTGACCAGTTTCCCTTCTTGACCTGAGGACTCAAAACAGGAGGACTACTACGAATCTTCTTGTTTTCCTCGGTCAGTCGCCGAATCTTCAACTTCGCCATCCTCAATTCTTCCTTAAGCTGTTGGTAAAGTTGCTCGATGGAGGGCATCTTGCTTCAGTTCGTAGAGAGCGCGCAAACAGGTCTTCACAGAGCTAAGTACACGGTAACACTGCGCAAAAGCCAACTCAACCAGAAGCTACTGCACAGCACGTCCGCACGGCCCAATAGCGATGCGAACACCTTCATTGAAAGTGTTGACTGGATAAGATTGCACATTTAACAGGTAAGTAATTCCCGGACAGTGCTGCCTGGATAAGATAGTTCGTTAAACTGTGAAGTAATTCCCTTACAGTGTTGCCTGGATAAGATGGTATATTTTACGGAGAAGAAATTCCCTGACAGATTTGCTTGGAGAAGATGGTACATTTAAAAGAGAAGTACTTCCCTGACAGTATTGTAAGAATAAGATGGTATATTTAACATGGTAGTAATTCCCTGAGAGTGCTACCTAGATAAGATGGTAAATTTAATTGGGAAGCACTTCCCTGACAGTGTTCCTTGGATAAAATGGTACATTTCACAGGGAAACACTTCCCTGACAGTCTTGCCTGGATGAGATGGTACATTTAACAGGGAAATACTTCCCTGACAGTGTTGCCTGGATAAGATGGTACATTTAACAGGGAAATACTTCCCTGACAGTGTTGCCTGGATAAGATGGTACATTTAACAGGGAAATACTTCCCTGACAGTGTTGTCTGGATAAGATGGTACATTTAACAGGGAAGTAATTCCTTGACAGTGTTGGTTGGATAAGATGGTACATTTATCGGAGAAGTAATTCCCTGACAGTGTTGCCTGTATAAGATGGGTTATATAGCTGGGAAGTAATTCCCTGACAGTGTTGCCTGGATAAGATGGTACATTTAACAGTGAAATAATTCCCAGACAGTGTTGATTGCATAAGATGGAACATTTGACAGGGAAGTAATTCCCTGTCAGTGATGCCTGGATTAGACTGTACTTATAAAAATGAAGTAATTCCCTGACAGTGTTGCCTAGAAAAGAAGGCACATTTAAAAGTGAAAAACATCCCTGACAGTGTTGCTTGGATAAGATGGTACATTTAACAGGGAAGTAATTCCCTGATAGTGCTGCCTGGATAAGATGGTACATTTAAAAGAGAAGTAATTCCCAAACATTGTTGCCTGGATAAGATGGTACATTTAACAGGGAAGTAATTCCTTAACAGTGTTGCCTGGATAAGACGGTACATTTAACCGTGTTACCAGGAAAAAGCAATTTACCGACACTGTTGCCTTGATAAGATGGAACATTTAACTGGGAAGTATATCCCTGACAGTGTTGCTTGGATAAAATGGCACATTTAACAGGGAAACGCTTCCCTGATAGTGTTGCCTGGATGAGATGGTGAATTAATAAGGGAAGTACTTCCCTGACAGTACTTCCTGGATAAGATGGTACATTTAACGGGGAAGTACTTCCCTGACAGTGTTGCCATAATAAGATGGTACATTTAACAGGGAAGAACTTCCTTAACAGTGTTGCCTGCATAAGATGGTACATTTAACAGGGAAGAACATCCCTGACTGTGTTGCCTGGATAAGACGGTACATTTAAAAGAGAAGTAATTCCCAAACACTGTTGCCTGGATAAGATGGAACATTTAACAGGGAAGTAATTCCTTAACAGTGTTGCCTGGATAGACGGTACATTTAACCGGTAAGCAATTTACCGACACTGTTGCCAGATGGAACATTTAACTGGGAAGTATATCCCTGACAGTGTTGCTTGGATAAAATGGCACATTTAACAGGGAAACACTTCCCTGATACTGGATGAGATGGTGAAAATAACAAGTACTTCCCTAGACAGTACTGCCTGGATAAGATGGTACATTTAACAGGGAAGTACTTCCCTGACAGTGTTGCCATAATAAGATGGTAAATTTAACAGGGAAAAACTTCCTTAACAGTGTTGCCTTCATAAGATGGTATATTTAACAGTGGAGAACTTCCCTGACAGTGTTGCCTGGATAAGATGTTAAATTTAAAAGACAAGTAATTCCCTGGAAGTGCTGCCTGGATTAGATGGTACATTTAACAGGGATATACTTACCTGATAATGTTGCTTGGATAAGATGGTACATTTAACAGTGAAAAATACACTGTTGCTTGGATAAGATGGTACATTTAACAGGGAAGTAATTCCCTGACAGTGCTGCCTGGATTAGATGGTACATTTATCGGGGAAGTAATTCCCTGAGTTTGTTACCAGGAAAAGGTGGTACATTTAACGGGGAAGTATTTCCCTGATAGTGTTGTCTGGATAAGATGGTACGTTTAAGAGGGAAGTACTTCCGTGATAGTGTTGTCTGGATAAGATGGTACATTTAACAGGGAAGTAACTCCCTGACAGTGCTGCCAGGATAAGATGGTTCATTTAACAGGGAAGTACTTCCCTGACAGTGTTGTCTAGATAAGATGGTACATTTAACAGGGAAGCACTTCCCTGACAGTGTTGCCTGGATGAGATGGTACATTAATCAGGGAAGTACTTCCCTGACAGTGTTGCCTAGATGAGGTGGTACATTACTCAGGGAAGTACCTCCCTGACAGTGTTGCTTGGATAAGATGGTACATTTAACAGGGAATAATTCCCTCACAGTGCTGCCTGGATAAGATGGTACATTAATCAGGGAAGTACTTCCATGACAGTGTTGCCTAGATGAGGTGGTACATTACTCAGGGAAGTACTTCCCTGACAGTGTTGCTGGATAAGAGGGTACATTTAACATTGAAGCAGTTCCCTGACAGTGTTGCTTGGATAAGATGGTACATTTAACAGGGAAGTAATTCCCTCACGGTGCTGCCTGGATAAGATGGTACATTTAGAGGAGAAGTAATTCCCTGACAGTGTTGCCTGGATAAGATGGTTCATTTAACAGGGAAGTAATTCCCTGACACTGCTGCCTTGATTAGATGGTACTTTTAACAGGAATATACTTACCTGATAATGTTGCCTGGATAAGATGGAACATTTAACAGTGAAGAACTTCCCAGACAGTGTTGCATGCGTAAGACGGTACATTTAACAGGAAAGTAATTCCCTGACATTGCTGCCTGGATAAGATGGTACATTTAACGGGGAAGTAATACCCAGACAGTTTTGCCTGGATAAGATGGTTCATTTAACACGGAAGTACTTCCCTGACTGTGTTATCTGGATAAGATGGTACATTTAACATGGAAGAAACTCCCTGACAGTGTTGCCTTGATAAGATGGTACATTTAACGGGGAAGTAATTCCCTGACAATGTTGTTTGGATAAGATGGTTCATTTAACAGGGAAGTAATTCCCTGACAGTTCTGCCTGGATAAGATGTTACGTTTAACGGGGAAGTAATTCCCTGACAGTGTTGCCTGGATAAGTTGGTTCATTTAACAGTGAAGTAATTCCCTGACAGTTCTGCCTGAATAAGATGGTACATTTAACAGGGAAGAACTTCGTTGACAGTGTTGCCAGGATAAGATGGTGCATATAAAAGAGAAGTAATTCCCTGATAGTGGTGCCTGGATAAGATGGGATATAGCTGTAGTGTTGCCTGAGAGACGGTACATTTAACCGTGAAGTAATTCACTGACAGTGTTGCCTGGATAAGATGGTACATTTAACAGGGAAACACTTCCCTGACAGTGTTGCCTGGATGAGATGGTACATTTAATAGGAAAGTACTTACCTGATAATGTTGTTTGGATAAGATGGTACATTTAACGGGGAAGTAAATCCCTGACAGTGTTGCCTGGATAAGATGGTTAATTTAACAGGGAAGTACTTTCTTGACAGTGTTGTCTGGATAAGATCATACATTTAACAGGGAAGTAACTCCCTCATAGTGCTGCCTGTATGAGATGGTACATTTAACAGGGAATTAATTCCCTGACAGTGCTTCCTGAATAAGACGGTATATTTAACAGGGAAGAACTTTCAAGACAGTGTTTTCTGGAAAAAATGGTTCATTTAACTGTGAAGTAATTCCCTGACACTGTTGCCTGGATAAGATGGAACATTTAACTGTGAAGTAATTCCCTGACTGTGTTGCCTGGATAAGATGGTACAATTAACATTGAAGTAATTCCCTGACAGTGTTGCCTGGATAAGATGATACATTTAACAGGGAAGCAGTTCCTGACAGTGTTGCTTGGATAAGATGGCACATTTAAAGTATAAGGAATTCCCTGACAGTGTTGCCTCGATAAGATGTTAAATTTAAAAGATAAGTAATTCCCTGGAAGTTTTGCCTGGATTAGATGGTACATTTAACTGGGATATACTTACCTGATAATGTTTCCTGGATAAGATGGTACATTTAAAAGTGAAAAACATCCCTGACAGTGTTGCTTGGATAAGATGGTACATTTAACAGGGAAGTAATTCCCTGACAGTGCTGCCTGGATAAGACGGTACATTTATCGGGGAATTAATTCTCTGAGTGTGTTACCAGGAAAAGATGGTACAATTAACGGGGAAGTATTTCCCTGACAACGTTGCTTGGATAAGATGGTTCATTTAACAGGGAAGTACTTCCCTGACAGTGTTGTCTGGATAAGATGGTACATTTAACAGGGAAGTAATTCCATGACAGTGCTGCCTGGATAAGATGGTACATTTAACAGAGAAGTATTTCCCTTGCAGTGTTGATTGTATAAGATGGTACATTAAAACGGGGAAGCAATTCCCTGACAGTGTTGTCTTATTAAGATGGTACATTTAACAGGGAAGAACTTCCTTAACAGTGTTGCCTGCATAAGATGGTACATTTAACAGGGAAGAACATCCCTGACTGTGTTGCCTGGATAAGACGGTACATTTAAAAGAGAAGTAATTCCCAAACACTGTTGCCTGGATAAGATGGTACATTTAACAGGGAAGTAATTCCTTAACAGTGTTGCCTGGATAAGACGGTACATTTAACCGGTAAGCAATTTACCGACACTGTTGCCTTGATAAGATGGAACATTTAACTGGGAAGTATATCCCTGACAGTGTTGCTTGGATAAAATGGCACATTTAACAGGGAAACACTTCCCTGATAGTGTTGCCTGGATGAGATGGTGAATTAATAAGGGAAGTACTTCCCTGACAGTACTTCCTGGATAAGATGGTACATTTAACGGGGAAGTACTTCCCTGACAGTGTTGCCATAATAAGATGGAACATTTAACAGGGAAGAAGTTCTCTAACAGTGTTGCCTGGATAAGATGGTTCATTTAACAGGGAAGAACTTCCCTGACAGTGTTGCCTGGATAAGATGGTACATTTAAAAGACAAGTAATTCCCTGGAAGTGCTGCCTGGATTAGATGTTACATTTAACAGGGATATACTTACCTAATAATGTTGCCTGGATAAGATGGTACATTTAACAGTGAAAAACTTCCCTGACACTGTTGCTTGGATAAGATGGTACATTTAACAGGGAAGTAATTCCCTGACAGTGCTGCCTGGATTAGATGGTACATTTATCGGGGAAGTAATTCCCTGAGTTTGTTACCAGGAAAAGGTGGTACATTTAACGGGGAAGTATTTCCCTGATAGTGTTGTCTGGATAAGATGGTACGTTTAAGAGGGAAGTACTTCCGTGATAGTGTTGTCTGGATAAGATGGTACATTTAACAGGGAAGTAACTCCCTGACAGTGCTGCCAGGATAAGATGGTTCATTTAACAGGGAAGTACTTCCCTGACAGTGTTGTCTAGATAAGATGGTACATTTAACAGGGAAGTAACTCCCTGACAGTGCTGCCAGGATAAGATGGTTCATTTAACAGGGAAGTACTTCCCTGACAGTGTTGCCTGGATAAGATGGTACATTTAACAGTGAAAAACTTCCCTGACACTGTTGCTTGGATAAGATGGTACATTTAACAGGGAAGTAATTCCCTGACAGTGTTGCCTGGATGAGATGGTACATTAATCAGGGAAGTACTTCCATGACAGTGTTGCCTAGATGAGGTGGTACATTACTCAGGGAAGTACTTCCCTGACAGTGTTGCTGGATAAGAGGGTACATTTAACATTGAAGCAGTTTGCTGACAGTGTTGCTTGGATAAGATGGTGCATTTAACAGGGAAGTAATTTCCTCACAGTGCTGCCTGGATAAGATGGTATATTTAGAGGAGAAGTAATTCCCTGACAGTGTTGCCTGGATAAGATGGTTCATTTAACAGGGAAGTAATTCCCTTTGATTGAACTTTGTATAGAAAGGGGTTTAGTTATAGGTAATACATATTTTAAGAAAAAGAGGATAAATAAGTATACACGATATGATGTAGGGCGAAATGACAGTAGTTTGTTGGATTATGCATTAGTAGATAAAAGACTGTTGAGTAGACTTCAGGATGTACATGTTTATCGAGGGGCCACAGATATATCAGATCACTTTCTAGTTGTAGCTACACTGAGAGTAAAAGGTAGATGGGATACAAGGAGAATAGAAGCATCAGGGAAGAGAGAGGTGAAGGTTTATAAACTAAAAGAGGAGGCAGTTAGGGTAAGATATAAACAGCTATTGGAGGATAGATGAGCTAATGAGAGCATAGGCAATGGGGTCGAAGAGGAATGGGGTAGGTTTAAAAATGTAGTGTTAGAGTGTTCAGCAGAAGTTTGTGGTTACAGGAAAGTGGGTGCAGGAGGGAAGAGGAGCGATTGGTGGAATGATGATGTAAAGAGAGTAGTAAGGGAGAAAAAGTTAGCATATGAGAAGTTTTTACAAAGTAGAAGTGATGCAAGGAGGGAAGAGTATATGGAGAAAAAGAGAGAGGTTAAGAGAGTGGTGAAGCAATGTAAAAAGAGAGCAAATGAGAGAGTGGGTGAGCTGTTATCAACAAATTTTGTTGATAATAAGAAAAAGTTTTGGAGTGAGATTAACAAGTTAAGGAAGCCTAGAGAACAAATGGATTTGTCAGTTAAAAATAGGAGAGGAGAGTTATTGAATGGAGAGTTAGAGGTAATGGGAAGATGGAGGGAATATTTTGAGGAATTGTTAAATGTTGATGAAGATAGGGAAGCTGTGATTTCGTGTATAGGGCAAGGAGGAATAACATCTTGTAGGAGTGAGGAAGAGCCAGTTGTGAGTGTGGGGGAAGTTCGTGAGGCAGTAGGTAAAATGAAAGGGGGTAAGGCAGCCGGGATTGATGGGATAAAGATAGAAATGTTAAAAGCAGGTGGGGATATAGTTTTGGAGTGGTTAGTGCAATTATTTAATAAATGTATGGAAGAGGGTAAGGTACCTAGGGATTGGCAGAGAGCATGCATAGTTCCTTTGTATAAAGGCAAAGGGGATAAAAGAGAGTGCAAAAATTATAGGGGGATAAGTCTGTTGAGTGTACCTGGTAAAGTGTATGGTAGAGTTATAATTGAAAGAATTAAGAGTAAGACGGAGAATAGGATAGCAGATGAACAAGGAGGCTTTAGGAAAGGTAGGGGGTGTGTGGACCAGGTGTTTACAGTGAAACATATAAGTGAACAGTATTTAGATAAGGCTAAAGAGGTCTTTGTGGCATTTATGGATTTGGAAAAGGCGTATGACAGGGTGGATAGGGGGGCAATGTGGCAGATGTTGCAAGTGTATGGTGTAGGAGGTAGGTTACTGAAAGCAGTGAAGAGTTTTTACGAGGATAGTGAGGCTCAAGTTAGAGTATGTAGAAAAGAGGGAAATTTTTTCCCAGTAAAAGTAGGCCTTAGACAAGGATGTGTGATGTCACCGTGGTTGTTTAATATATTTATAGATGGGGTTGTAAGAGAAGTAAATGCGAGGGTCTTGGCAAGAGGCGTGGAGTTAAAAGATAAAGAATCACACACAGGGTGGGAGTTGTCACAGCTGCTCTTTGCTGATGACACTGTGCTCTTGGGAGATTCTGAAGAGAAGCTGCAGAGATTGGTGGATGAATTTGGTAGGGTGTGCAAAAGAAGAAAATTAAAGGTGAATACAGGAAAGAGTAAGGTTATGAGGATAACAAAAAGATTAGGTGATGAAAGATTGAATATCAGATTGGAGGGAGAGAGTATGGAGGAGGTGAACGTATTCAGATATTTGGGAGTGGACGTGTCAGCAGATGGGTCTATGAAAGATGAGGTGAATCATAGAATTGATGAGGGAAAAAGAGTGAGTGGTGCACTTAGGAGTCTGTGGAGACAGAGAACTTTGTCCTTGGAGGCAAAGAGGGGAATGTATGAGAGTATAGTTTTACCAATGCTCTTATATGGGTGTGAAGCATGGGTGATGAATGTTGCAGCGAGGAGAAGGCTGGAGGCAGTGGAGATGTCATGTCTGAGGGCAATGTGTGGTGTGAATATAATGCAGAGAATTCGTAGTTTGGAAGTTAGGAGGAGGTGCGGGATTACCAAAACTGTTGTCCAGAGGGCTGAGGAAGGGTTGTTGAGGTGGTTCGGACATGTAGAGAGAATGGAGCGAAACAGAATAACTTCAAGAGTGTATCAGTCTGTAGTGGAAGGAAGGCGGGGTAGGGGTCGGCCTAGGAAGGGTTGGAGGGAGGGGGTAAAGGAGGTTTTGTGTGCGAGGGGCTTGGACTTCCAGCAGGCATGCGTGAGCGTGTTTGATAGGAGTGAATGGAGACAAATGGTTTTTAATACTTGACGTGCTGTTGGAGTGTGAGCAAAGTAACATTTATGAAGGGATTCAGGGAAACCGGCAGGCCGGACTTGAGTCCTGGAGATGGGAAGTACAGTGCCTGCACTCTGAAGAAGGGGTGTTAATGTTGCAGTTTAAAAACTGTAGTGTAAAGCACCCTTCTGGCAAGACAGTGATGGAGTGAATGATGGTGAAAGTTTTTCTTTTTCGGGCCACCCTGCCTTGGTGGGAATCGGCCAGTGTGATAATAAAAAAAAAAATAAAATAATTCCCTGACACTGCTGCCTTGATTAGATGGTACTTTTAACAGGAATATACTTACCTGATAATGTTGCCTGGATAAGATGGTACATTTAACAGTGAAGAACTTCCCAGACAGTGTTGCTTGCGTAAAACGGTACATTTAACAGGGAAGTAATTCCCTGACATTGCTGCCTGGATAAGATGGTACATTTAACGGGGAAGTAATACCCAGACAGTTTTGCCTGGATAAGATGGTTCATTTAACACGGAAGTACTTCCCTGACTGTGTTTTCTGGATAAGATGGTACATTTAACAGGGAAAAAACTCCCTGACAGTGTTGCCTTGATAAGATGGTACATTTAACGGGGAAGTAATTCCCTGACAATGTTGTTTGGATAAGATGGTTCATTTAACAGGGAAGTAATTCCCTGACAGTTCTGCCTGGATAAGATGTTACGTTTAACGGGGAAGTAATTCCCTGACAGTGTTGCCTGGATAAGTTGGTTCATTTAACAGTGAAGTAATTCCCTGACAGTGTTGCCTGGAGAAGACGGTACATTTAACCATGAAGTAATTCACTGACAGTGTTGCCTGGATAAGATGGTACATTTAACAGGGAAACACTTCCCTTACAGTGTTGCCTGGATGAGATGGTACATTTAATAGGGAAGTACTTACCTGATAATGTTGTTTGGATAAGATGGTATATTTAACGGGGAAGTAAATCCCTGACAGTGTTGCCTGGATAAGATGGTTAATTTAACAGGGAAGTACTTTCTTGACAGTGTTGTCTGGATAAGATCATACATTTAACAGGGAAGTAACTCCCTGACAGTGCTTCCTGGATAAGACGGTATATTTAACAGGGAAGAAATTTCCTGACAGTGTTGTCTGGATAAAATGGTTCATTAACAGTGGAGTAATTCCTTGACAGATTTGCCTGGATAAGATGGAACATTTAACTGTGAAGTAATTCCCTGACAGTGTTGTCTGGATAAAATGGTTCATTTAACTGTGAAATAATTCCCTGACACTGTTGCCTGGATAAGATGGAACATTTAACTGTGAAGTAATTCCCTGACAGTGTTGCCTGGATAAGATGGTACAATTAACATTAAAGTAATTCCCTGACAGTGTTGCCTGGATAAGATGGTACATTTAACAGGGAAGCATTTCCCTGACAGTGTTTCTTGGATAAGATGGCACATTTAAAGTGGAAGGAATTCCCTGACAGTGTTGCCTGGATTAGATGGCGCTTTTAACAGGAATATACTTTCCTGATAATATTGCCTGTATAAGATGGTACATTTAACAGGGAAGTAATTCCCAGTTGTGTTGATAGTATAAGATGGTACATTTAACAGGTAAGAATTTCTCTGACAGTGTTGATTGGATAAGATGGCACATTTAACAGGGAAATACTTCCCTGACAGTGTTGCCTGGATAAGAAGGTACATTTAACAATGGAGTAATTCCCTAACAGTGTTGCCTGGATACGATGGTACATTTAAGAGGAAAGTAATTCCCTGACAGTCTTGCCTGGATAAGATGGTACATTTAGCAGGGAAGAACTTCCTTTTCAGTGTTGCCTGGATAAGATGGTACATATGAAAGGCAAGTAATTCACTGACAGTGTTGCCTGGATAAGAAATGATATATAGATGGGAAGTAATTTCCTGACACAATTGCCTGGATAAGACGGTACATTTAACCGGGAAGTAATTCACTGACAGTGTTGCCTGGATAAGATGGTACATTTAACTGGGAAGCATTTCCCTGACAGTGTTGCCTTGATAAGATGGGATATATAGCTGGGAAAAATTCCTTGACAGAGTTGCCTTGATAAAACGGTACATTTAACAGGGAAGTAATTCACTGACAGTGTTGCCTGGGTAAGATGGTACATTAAACTGGGAAGTAATTCCCTGGTAGTGTTTGTTGAATAAAATAGTACACTTAACTGGGAACCACTTCCCTGACGGTGTTGCCTGGATAAGATGGTACATTTAACGGGGAAGTAATTCACTGACAGTGTTGCCTGGATAAGATGGAACACTTAACAGGGAAGTACTTACCTGATAATGATGCCTGGATAAGATGGTACATTTAACAGTGAAGAACTTCCCTTACAGTGTTGCTTGGATAAGATGGTACATTTAACGGGGAAGTAATTCACTGACAGTGTTGAATTGATAAGATGGTTAATTTAACAGGGAAGTACTTCACTGACAGTATTGTCTGGATAAGATCGTACATTTAACAGGGAAGAAACTCCCTGATAGTGCTGCCTGTTGGAGATGGTTAATTAATTCCATGACAGTGCTGCCTTAATAAAATGGTACATTTAACAGGGAAGTAATTCCCTGACAGTGTTGCCTGCATAAGATGGTACATTTAACTGTGAAGTAATACCCTGATAGTGTTGCCTGGATAAGATGGTACATTTAACAGGGACGTAATTCTCTGACAGTGTTGCCTGGATAAGATGGTATATTTAACAGGGAAGTAATTCCAAGACAGTGTTGCCTGGATAAGATAGCACATTTAACAGTGAAGTAATTCCGTGACAGTGTTGCCTGGATAAGATGGTATATTTAACAGGGAAGTAATTCCAAGACAGTGTTGCCTGGATAAGTTAGCACATTTAACAGTGAAGTAAATCACTGACAGTGTTACCTGGACAAGATGGTTCATTTAACAAGGAAGTACTTCCATGAGAGTGTTGGCTCGATCAGATGGTACATTTAACAGATAAGTACTTCCTTGAAAGTGTTGACTGGATAAGATTGCACATTCATCATGTAAGTAATTCCTTGACTGTGCTGCCTGGATAAGATAGTTCGTTAAACTGGGAAGTAATTCCCTCAGAGTTTTGTCTGGATAAGATGGTACATTTAACGGTTAAGTAATTCCCTGACAGTGTCGCTTGGAGAAGATGGTACATTTAACATTAAAGTACTTCCCTGACAGTGTTGTAAGAACAAGATGGTACATTTAACAGTGAAGAACTTCCCTGACAGTGTTGCTTGCATAAGATGGTACATTTAACGGGGAAGTAATTCCCTGTCAGTGTTGCCTGGATAAGATGGTTAATTTAACAGGGAAGTACTTCCCTGACAGTGTTGTCTGGATAAGATGGTACATTTAACAGGGAAGTAACTTCCTGATAGTGCTGCCTGTGTAAGGTAGTACATTTAATAGGGAATTCTTTCTCTGACAGTGCTGCCTGAATAAGATTGTACATTTAACAGGGAAGTACTTTCCTCTCAGTGTTGTCTGGATAAGATGGTACATTAACAGTGAAGTAATTCCTTGACAGTGTTGCCTGGATAAGATGGTGCATTTAACTGGGAAGTAATTCCCTGACAGTGTTGCCTGGGTAAGGCGATATATTTAACAGGGAAGTAAATCCCTGACAGTGTTGCCTGGATAAGTTGGTTCTTTTAACTGGGAAGTAATTCCCTGACAGTGTTGCCTTGATAAGATTGTACATTTAAAAGTGAAGTAATTCCTTGACAGTGTTGCATGGGTAACATAGGATGCATAATTGGCATGTAACTCCATGAGAGTGCTACCTAGATAAGATGGTACATTTAACTGGGAACCACTCCCCTGAGGGTGTTGCTTGGATGAGATGGTACATTAATCAGGGAAGTACTTCCTGGATAAGACCTGACAATGCCTTGCATGGATGACAGTGTTGTCTGGATAAGATGGTACATTTAACAGGGATAAAGCACATGGAAGTAATTCCCTGACAGAGTTGCTGACACTGCTACCTGGATTAGATGGTACTGGATAAGACGATACATTTAACCGGGAATAATTCACTGACAGTGTTGTCTGGATAAGATGGTACATTTAACAGGGAAGCAGTTCACTGACAGTTTTGCTTGGATAAGATTGTATATGTAACAAGGAAGTACTTCCCAGACAGTGTTGCCTGGATAAGACGATACATTAAACCGGGAAGTAATTCACTGACCGTGTTGCCTGGATAAGGTGGTACATTTAACGGTGAAGTAATTCCCTGACAGTGTTGCCTGGATAAAATGGTACATTTGACAGTGAAGTAATTACCTAACAGTGTTACCTGAATAAGATGGTACATTTAACAGGGAAGTAATTCACAGACAGTATTGATAGTAAAAGATGGTACATTTAACAAGGAAGAAGTTCCCTAACAGTGTTGCCTGTATAAGATGGTACATTTAACAGGGAAGAATTTCCCTGACAGTGTTGCCTGGATAAGATGGTATATTTAAAAAAGAAGTAATTCCCTGACAGTGTTGCCTGGATAAGACGGTACATATAAAAGGGAAGCAATTTCCTGACATTGTTGCCTGGATAAGATGGGATACATAGCTGGGAAGTAATTTCCTGACAGAGTTTCCTGGATAAGACGGTACATTTAACCGGGAAGTAATTCCCTGAGAGTGTTGCTTGGATAAAATGATACATTTAACTGGGAACCACTTCCTTGACAGTGATGCCTGGATGAGATGGTACATTTAACAGGGAAGTAACTCCCTGATAGTGCTGCCTGTATATGATGGTACATTTAACGGGGAATTAATTCCCTGAGAGCGCTGCCTGTATAAGATTGTACATTTAACAGGGAAGAACTTACCTGACAGTGTTGTCTGGATAAGATGGTACATTAACAGTGAAGTAATTCAATGACAGTGTTACCCAGAAATGATGGTACATTTAGCGGGGAAGTAATTCCCTGACAGTGTTGCCTAGATAAGATGGTTAATTTAACAGGGAAGTACTTTCCTGACAGTGTTGTCTGGATAAAATGGTACATTTAACAGTGAAGTAATTCCTTGACAGTGTTGCCTGGATAAGACGGTACATTTAACAGTGAAGTAATTCCTTGACAGTGTTGCCTGGATAAGACGGTACACTTAACTGGGAAGTAATTCCCTGACAGTGCTGCCTGGATAAGATGGTACATTTAACGGGGAAGTAATTCCATGACAGTGTTGTAAGAATAAGGAGGTACATTTAACAAGGAAGTAATTCCCTGACAGTGCTACCTAGATAAGATGGTACATTTAACAGAGAAGTAATTCTCTGAGAGTGTTGCCTGGATAAGATTGTATATTTAACAAGGAAGTACTTCCCTGACAGCGTTGTCTGGATAAGATGGTACATTTAACAGGAAAGAACTTCCTTAACAGTGTTGCCTATGTAAGATGGTAAATTTAACAGTGGAGAACTTCCCTGACAGTGTTGCCTGGATAAGATGGTAAATTTAAAAGAGAAGTAATTCCCTGGCAGTGCTGCCTGGATTAGATGGTACATTTAACAGGGATATACTTACCTGATAATGTTGCCTGGATAAGATGGTACATTTAACAGTGAAAAACTTCCCTCACAGTGTTGGTTGGATAAGATTGTACATTTAACAGGGAATAAATCACTGACAGTGCTGCCTGGGTATTATGGTACATTTAACGGGGAAGTAATTCCTTACAGTGTTTGGATAAGATAGTTCATTTGACATGGATGTAATTCCCTGACAATTCTGTCTGGATAAGATGGTACATTTAACGGAGAAGTAATTCCCTGACAGTGTTGCCTGGATAAGATGGTTTATTTAACAGGAAAGTAATTTCCTGACAGTTCTGTCTGTATAAGATTGAACATTTAACAGGGAAGAACTTCCCTGACAGTGCTGCCTGGATGAGATGGTACATAAAAAGGGGAAGTAATTCCCTGACAGTGTTGCCTTGATAAGATGGTTCATCTAACAGGGAAACACTTCCCTGAATGTGTTGCCTGGATGAGATGGTACATTAATAAGGGAAGTACTTCCCTGACAGTGTTACCTGGATAAGATGGTACATTTAACAGGGAAGTACTTAAATGATAATGTTGCCTGGATAAGATGGTACATTAACAGTGAAGTAATTTCCTGACAGTGTTGTCTGGATAAGACGGTATATTTAAAAGAGAAGTACTTCCCTGACAGTGCTGCCTGGATAAGATGGTACATTTAACAGGGAATAAATTCCCTGACAGTGCTGCCTGGATAAGATGGTACATTTAACAGGGAATAAATTCCCTGACAGTGCTGCCTGGATAAGTTGGTTCATTTAACAGGAAAGTACTTCCCTGAGAGTGTTGTCTGGATAAGATGGTACCTTTAACAGGGAAGAACTTAATTAACAGTGTTGCCTGGATAAGATGGTACATTTAACAGTGGAGAACTTCCCTGACAGTGTTGCCTGGATAAGATGGTAAATTTAAAAAAGAAGTAATTCCTTGGCAGTGCTGCTTTGTTTAGATGGTACATTTAACAAGGATATACTTACCTGATAATGTTGCATGTATAAGATGGTACATTTAACAGTGAAAAACTTCCCTGACAGTGTTGCTTGGATAAGATGGTACATTTAACAGGGAAGTAATTCCCTGACAGTGCTGCCTGGATAAGATGGTACATTTAACGAGGAAGTAATTCCCTGAGAGTATTACCCGGAAAAGATGGTACAATTAACTGGGAAGTATTTCCCTGACAGTGTTGCCTGGATAAGATGGTTCATTTAACAATGAAGTACTTCCCTGACAGTGTTGTCTGGATAAAATGGCACGTTTAACAGGGAAGCAACTCCATGACAGTGCTGCCTGGATAAGATGGTACATTTAACAGGGAAGCAATTCCCTGACAGTTCTACCTGGATAAGATGGTACATTTAACAGGGAAGAACTTCCCTGACAGTGTTTTCTGGATAAAACGGTACATTAACAGTGAAGTAATTCCTTGACAGTGTTGCCTGCATGAGATGGTACATTTAACTGGGAAGTAAATCCCTGACAGTGTTGCCTGGATAAGACGGTATATTAAACTGAGAAGTAATTCCCTGACAGTGTTGATTGGATAAGATGGTACATTTAACGGGGAAGTAATTCCCTGACAGTGTTGCTTGGAGAAGATGGTACATTTAACAGGGAAGTAATTCCCTGATGGTGCTGCCTGTATAAGATTGTATATTAAACATGGTAGTAATTCCCTGACAGTGCTTCCTAGATAAGATGGTACATTTAACTGATGATCACTTCCCTGACAGTGTTGCTTGGATAAAATTGTACATTTAACAGGGAAACACTTCCCTGACAGTGTTGCCTGGAGGAGATGGTACATATAACAGGGATGTACTTACATGATAATGTTGCCTGGATTAGATGGTACATTTAACAGTGAAGAACTTCCCTGACAGTGTTGCTTGGATAAGATGGTACATTTAACAGGGAAGTAATTCCCTGACAGTGCTGCCTGGATAAGATGGTACATTTAACAGAAAAGTACTTCCCTGAGAGTGTTGTCTGGATAAGATGGTACCTTTAACAGGGAAGAACTTCCTTAACAGTGTTGCCTGGATAAGATGGTACATTTAACAGTGGAGAACTTCCCTGACAGTGTTGCCTGGATTAGACGGTAAATTTAAAAGAGAAGTAATTCCCTGGCAGTGCTGCTTGGTTTAGATGGTACATTTAACAGGGATATACTTACCTGATAATGTTCCCTGGATAAGATGGTATATTTAATAGTGAAAAACTTCCCTGACAGTGTTGCTTGGATAAGATGGAACATTTAACAGGGAAGTCATTCAATGACAGTGCTGCCTGGATAAGATGGTACATTTAACTGTTAAGTAATTCCCTGACAGTGTTGTCTGGATAAAACGGTACATTAACAGTGAAGTAATTCCTTGACAGTGTTGCCTGGATAAGATGGTACATTTAACTGTTAAGTAATTCCCTGACAGTGTTGCCTGGATGAGACGGTATATTTAACAGGGAAGTAAATCGCTGACAGTGTTCACTGGATAAGATGGTACATTTAACACGGAAGTAATTCCCTGACAGTGTTGCCTGAATATGATTGTACATTTAACAGGGAAGTACTTCCATGACAGTGTTGCCTGGATAAGATGGTACATTTAAAAGTGAAGTAATTCCTTGATAGTGTTGCCTGGGTAAGATAGGATGCACAGCTGGCAAGTAATTTCCTGACAGTGTTGCCTGCATAAGTTAGTACATATAACATTTAAGTAATTCCCTGACAATGTTGCCTGGATAAGATGGTATATTTAATAGGAAAGTAATTCAATGACAGTGTTGCCGGGACAAGGTGGGACTCTTAACTTGGAAGTAATTCCCTGTCAGTGTTAACTGGATAAGATGGTACATATAACAGGAAAGTAATTCAATGACAGTGTTGCCTGAATAAGATGATACATTTAACAGGGAAGTAATTCCATGAGAGTGTTGGCTCGATAAGATGGTACATTTAACAGTGAAGTACTTGCCTGACAGCGTTGCTTGGATAAGATAGTACATTTAACGGGGAAGTAATTCACTGACAATGTTGCCTGGATAAGATGGTTAATTTAACAGATAAGTACTTCCGTGACAGTGTTGTCTGGATAAGATGGTACATTTAACATGGAAACACTTCCCTGGCAGTGTTGCCTGTATGAGATGGTACATTAATCAAGGAAGTATTTCCCTGACTGTGTTGCCTGGATAAGATAGTTCGTTAAACTGGGAAGTAATTCCCTGACAGTGTTGCCTGGATAAGATGGTACATTTAACGGGGAAGTAATTCCCTGACAGTGTTGCTTGGATAAAATGGTACATTTAACATGGAAACACTTCCCTGGCAGTGTTGCCTGGATGAGATGGTACATTAATCAGGGAAGTATTTCCCTGACAGTGTTGCCTGGATAAGATGGTACTTCTAACAGGAAAGTGCTTCCCTGACAGTGTTGCATGGATAAGATGGTACATTTAACAGGGAAGTACTTTCATTACAGTGTTGCCTGGATAAAATGGTACATTTAACAGGGAAGTAATTCCCTGGAGGTGCTGCCTGGATTAGATGGTACATTTAACAGGTATGTACTTACCTGATAATGTTGCCTGGATAAGAAGGTACATTTAACAGTGAAAAACTTCCCTGACAGTGTTGCTTGGATAAGATGGTACGTTTAACAGGGAAGTAATTCCCTGACAGTGCGGCCTGGATAAGATGGTACATTTAACAGGGAATTAATTCCCTGACAGTGCTGCCTGCATAAGTTGGTACATTTAATAGGGAAGTACATAAATGAGAGTGTTGTCTGGATAAGATGGTACATTAAACAGGGAGGAACTTCCCTGACAGTGCTGCCTGAATGAGATGGTACATTAAGCACGGAAGTACTTCCCTGACAGTGTTGCCTGGATGAGATGGTGCATTAATCAGTGGAGTACTTCCCTGACAGTGTTCGCTGGATAAGATGGTACAATTAACATGGAAACAGTTCACTGACAGTGTTGCTTGGATAAGATAGTATATTTAACAAGGAAGTAATTCCCTGACAGTGCTGCCTGGATAAGATGGTACATTTAAAGGGGAAGAAATTCCGTGACAGTGTTGCCTGGATAAGATGGTTCATTTAACAGGGAAGTACTTCCCTGAAACTGCTACCTGGATTAGATGGTACATTTAACAAGGATATACTTACCTGATAATGTTGCATGTATAAGATGGTACATTTAACAGCGATGAACTTCCATGGCAGTGTTGCTTGCATAAGATGGTACATTTAACAGGGAATTAATTCCATGAGAGTGCTGCCTGGATTATATGGTACATTTAACGGGGAAGTAATTACCTGACAGTGTTGCCTGGATAAGATGGTTCGTTTAACAGGGAAGTACTTCCCTGACAGTGTTGGGATAAGATGGTTCATTTAACAGGGAAGTAATTCCCTGACAGTTCTGCATAAATTAGATGGTACATTTAACAGGGAAGAACTTCCCTGACAGTGCTGCCTGGATAAGATGGTACATATAAAAGGGAAGTAATTCCCTGACAGTGGTGTCTGGATAAGATGGGATATGTGGCTGGGAAGCAATTCCCTGACAGTGTTGCCTGGAGAAGACGGTACATTTAACAGGGAAACACTTCCCTGACAGTCTTGCCTGCATGAGATGGTACATTAATCAGGGAAGTACTTCCCTGACAGTGTTGCCTGGATAAGATGGCACATTTAACGGGGAAGTAATTCACTGACAGTGTAACCCGGAAAAGATTGTACATTTAACAGAAGTAATTCCCTGATAGTGTTGTCTAGATAAGATGGTTAATTTAACAGGGAAGTACTTCCCTGACAATGATGTATGGATAAGATGGTACTTTTAACAGGGAAGTAAATCCCTGACAGTGCTGCCTGTATAAGATGGTACATTTAACAGGGAATTAATTCCCTGACAGTGTTGCCTGGATAAGATGGTACATTAACAGTGAAGTAATTCCTTGACAGTGTTGTAAGAATAAGATGGTACATTTATCTGGGAAGTATTTCCCTGATGGTCCTGCCTGTATAAGATGGTATATTTAACATGGTAGTAATTCCCTGACTGTGCTTCCTACATAAGATGGTACATTTAACTGGGATCACTTCCCTAACAGTGTTGCTAAGATGGTACTTTTAACAGGGAAGGATATAAGATGGTATATTTAACATGGTAGTAATTCCCTGACAGTGTTGCCTGGATAAGATGGTACATTTAACAAGGAAGTACTTACCTGACAGTGTTGTAAGAATAAGATGGTACATTTATCAGGGAAGTATTTCCCTGATGGTCCTGCCTGTATAAGATGGTATATTTAACATGGTAGTAATTCCCTGACAGTGCTTCCTACATAAGATGGTACATTTAACTGAGGATCACTTCCCTAACAGTGTTGCTTGGATAAAATTGTACATTTAACAGGGAAACACTTCCCTGACAGTGTTGCCTTAATGAGATGATACATTAATCTGGGAAGTACTTCCCTGACAGTGTTGCCTGGATAAGATGGTACATTTAACGGTGAAGAACTTCTCTGACAGTGTTGCTTGGATAAGATGGTACATTCAACGGGGAAGTAATTCCCTGACAGTGTTACCTTAATAAGACAGTACATTTAACCGGGAAGTAATTCACTGACAGTGTTGCTTGGATAAGATGGTACATTTAACTGGGAAGTAATTCCCTGGCAGTGTTGCTTGGATAAAATGGTACATTTAACAGGGAAACACTTCCCTGACAGTGTTGCCTGGATGAGATGGTACATTAATCAGGGAAGTACTACTTCCCTGACAGTGTTGCCTGGATAAGATGGTACATTTAACAGCAAAATGCTCCCCTGACAGTGTTGCCTGGATAAGATGGTACATTTAACAAGGATGTACTTCCCTAACAGTGTTGCCTGGATAAGATGGTACATTTAACAGGGAAGTAATTCCCTGACAGTGCTGCCTGGATAAGATGGTACATTTAACAGTGAAGAACTTCACTGACAGTGTTGCTTGGATAAGATGGTACATTTAACAGGGAAGTAATTCCCTGACAGTGCTGCCTGGATAAGATGGTACATTTAACAGGGAATTAATTCCCTGACAGTGCTGCCTGGATAAGATGGTACATTTAACAGTGAAGAACTTCCCTGACAGTGTTGCTTGGATAAGATGGTACATTTAACAGGGAAGTAATTCCCTGACAGTGCTGCCTGGATAAGATGGTACATTTAACAGGGAATTAATTCCCTGACAGTGTTGCTTGGATAAGATGGTACATTTAACAGGGAAGTAATTCCCTGACAGTATTGCCTGGATAAGATCGTAAATTTAAAAGAGAAGTAATTCCCTGGCAGTGCTGCTTGGATTAGATGGTACATTTAACAGGGATATACTTACCTGATAATGTTGCCTGGATAAAATGGTACATTTAACAGTGAAAAACGTCCCTGACAGTGTTGCTTGGATAAGATGGTACATTTAACAGGGAAGTAATTCCCTGACAGTGCTGCCTGGATAAGATGGTACATTTAACGGGGAAGTATTTCCCTGACAGTGTTGCCTGGATAAGATGGTTCATTTAACAGGGAAATATTTCCTTGACAGTGTTGCCTGGATAATATGGTACATTTAACTGTTAAGTAATTCCTTGACAGTGTTGCCTGGAGAGGATGGTATATTTAACAGGGAAGTAATTCGCTGACAGTGTTGCCTGGATATGATGGTACATTTAACAGGGAAGTACTTCCCTGACAGTGTTGTCTGGATAAGATGCACGTTTAACAGGGTAGTAACTCCCTGACAGTGCTGCTTGGATAAGATGGTGTATTTATCATGGAAGTACTTCCCTGACAGTGTTGCCTGGATAAGTTGGAACATTTAAACGAGAAGTAATTCGTTGACAGTGCTGCCTGGGTAAGATGGGATATATAGCTGGGAAATAATTCCCTGAAAGTGTTGCCTGGATAAGATGGTACATGTAACAGGGAAATAATTCCCAGACAGTATTGCTTGGAAAGATGGTGCACCTAACTTGTAAGTAATTCCCTGACAGTGTTGCCTGGATAAGATGGTACTTATAACAGGAAAGTAATTCCATGACAGTGTTGCCTGGATAAGACGGTACATTTAACTGGGAAGTAATTCCCAGAAGATGTTGCCTGTATAAGGTGGTGCATTTAATGGGAAGTAAATCCCTGACAGTCTTACTTGGACAAGATGGTGCATTTAACAGGGAAGTACTTCCATGACAGTGTTGCCTGTATAAGATGTTACTTTTAACAGGGGAGTACTTCCTTGACAGTGTTGCACATTTAACAGGCAAGTAATTCTCTGACAGTGCTGCCTGGATAAGATAGTTCATTAAACAGGAAAGGAATTTCCAGACAGTGTTGCCTGCATAAGATGGTACATTTAACGTTGAAGTAATTCCCTGACAGTGTTGCCTGGAAAAGATCGTTCATTTAGCGTTCATTTTACATGGAAGTAAATGCCTGACGGTGCTGCCTGGATAAGATGGTACATTTAACAAGGAAGTAATTCCCTAGGAGTGTTGCCTGGATAAGATGGTACATTTAATAGGGAAGTAATTCCATGTCAGTGTTGCTTGAATAAGATGGTGCATTTAACTGCGGAGAAATTCCTTGACAGTGTTGCCTTGATAAGATGGTTCATTTAACTG
Source organism: Cherax quadricarinatus (assembly GCF_038502225.1). Classification (NCBI taxonomy): domain Eukaryota; kingdom Metazoa; phylum Arthropoda; class Malacostraca; order Decapoda; family Parastacidae; genus Cherax; species Cherax quadricarinatus. Next base: position 115,160 of record NW_027195775.1, read on the forward strand.
GGAAGTAATTTCCTGACAGTGTTGCTTGGATAAGGTGGTACATTTAACAGGGAATTACTTCCCTGACACTGTTTCGTGGATAAGATGGGACATACAGCTGTGAAGTGATTCCCTGTCAGTGTTGCCTGGATAAATTGGTGCATTTAACTTGAAAGAAATTTCCTGACAGTTTTGCCTGGATAAGATGGCACATTTAAAAGTTAAGTAATTCCCTGACAGTGTTGCCTGGATAAGAAGGGACATATAGCTATGAAGTAATTCCCTGACAGTGTTGCCTTGATAAGATTGTTCATTTAACAGGGAAGAAATTCCCTGACAGTGTTCCCTGGATAAGATGGTAATTTAACAGGGGAGTAATTCCCTGACATTGTGTCCTGGATAAGATGGTACATTTAATGGGGAAGTAATTCCCTGTCAGTGTTGCCTGGATAAGATGGCACATTTAACGGGGAAGTAATTCACTGACAGTGTAACCCGGAAAAGATTGTACATTTAACAGAAGTAATTCCCTGATAGTGTTGTCTGGATAAGATGGTTAATTTAACAGGGAAGTACTTCCCTGACAATGATGTATGGATAAGATGGTACTTTTAACAGGGAAGTAAATCCCTGATGGTCCTGCCTGTATAAGATGGTATATTTAACATGGTAGTAATTCCCTGACAGTGTTGCCTGGATAAGATGGTACATTTAACAAGGAAGTACTTACCTGACAGTGTTGTAAGAATAAGATGGTACATTTATCAGGGAAGTATTTCCCTGATGGTCCTGCCTGTATAAGATGGTATATTTAACATGGTAGTAATTCCCTGACAGTGCTTCCTACATAAGATGGTACATTTAACTGAGGATCACTTCCCTAACAGTGTTGCTTGGATAAAATTGTACATTTAACAGGGAAACACTTCCCTGACAGTGTTGCCTTAATGAGATGATACATTAATCTGGGAAGTACTTCCCTGACAGTGTTGCCTGGATAAGATGGTACATTTAACGGTGAAGAACTTCTCTGACAGTGTTGCTTGGATAAGATGGTACATTCAACGGGGAAGTAATTCCCTGACAGTGTTACCTTAATAAGACAGTACATTTAACCGGGAAGTAATTCACTGACAGTGTTGCTTGGATAAGATGGTACATTTAACTGGGAAGTAATTCCCTGGCAGTGTTGCTTGGATAAAATGGTACATTTAACAGGGAAACACTTCCCTGACAGTGTTGCCTGGATGAGATGGTACATTAATCAGGGAAGTACTACTTCCCTGACAGTGTTGCCTGGATAAGATGGTACATTTAACAGCAAAATGCTCCCCTGACAGTGTTGCCTGGATAAGATGGTACATTTAACAAGGATGTACTTCCCTAACAGTGTTGCCTGGATAAGATGGTACATTTAACAGGGAAGTAATTCCCTGACAGTGCTGCCTGGATAAGATGGTACATTTAACAGTGAAGAACTTCACTGACAGTGTTGCTTGGATAAGATGGTACATTTAACAGGGAAGTAATTCCCTGACAGTGCTGCCTGGATAAGATGGTACATTTAACAGGGAATTAATTCCCTGACAGTGCTGCCTGGATAAGATGGTACATTTAACAGTGAAGAACTTCCCTGACAGTGTTGCTTGGATAAGATGGTACATTTAACAGGGAAGTAATTCCCTGACAGTGCTGCCTGGATAAGATGGTACATTTAACAGGGAATTAATTCCCTGACAGTGTTGCTTGGATAAGATGGTACATTTAACAGGGAAGTAATTCCCTGACAGTATTGCCTGGATAAGATCGTAAATTTAAAAGAGAAGTAATTCCCTGGCAGTGCTGCTTGGATTAGATGGTACATTTAACAGGGATATACTTACCTGATAATGTTGCCTGGATAAAATGGTACATTTAACAGTGAAAAACGTCCCTGACAGTGTTGCTTGGATAAGATGGTACATTTAACAGGGAAGTAATTCCCTGACAGTGCTGCCTGGATAAGATGGTACATTTAACGGGGAAGTATTTCCCTGACAGTGTTGCCTGGATAAGATGGTTCATTTAACAGGGAAATATTTCCTTGACAGTGTTGCCTGGATAATATGGTACATTTAACTGTTAAGTAATTCCTTGACAGTGTTGCCTGGAGAGGATGGTATATTTAACAGGGAAGTAATTCGCTGACAGTGTTACCTGGATATGATGGTACATTTAACAGGGAAGTACTTCCCTGACAGTGTTGTTTGGATAAGATCCACTTTTAACAGGGAAGTAACTCCCTGACAGTGCTGCTTGGATAAGATGGTGTATTTATCATGGAAGTACTTCCCTGACAGTGTTGCCTGGATAAGTTGGAACATTTAAACGTGAAGTAATTCGTTGACAGTGCTGCCTGGGTAAGATGGGATATATAGCTGGGAAATAATTCCCTGAAAGTGTTGCCTGGATAAGATGGTACATGTAACAGGGAAATAATTCCCAGACAGTATTGCTTGGAAAGATGGTGCACCTAACTTGTAAGTAATTCCCTGACAGTGTTGCCTGGATAAGATGGTACTTATAACAGGAAAGTAATTCCATGACAGTGTTGCCTGGATAAGACGGTACATTTAACTGGGAAGTAATTCCCAGAAGATGTTGCCTGTATAAGGTGGTGCATTTAATGGGAAGTAAATCCCTGACAGTCTTACTTGGACAAGATGGTGCATTTAACAGGGAAGTACTTCCATGACAGTGTTGCCTGTATAAGATGTTACTTTTAACAGGGGAGTACTTCCTTGACAGTGTTGCACATTTAACAGGCAAGTAATTCTCTGACAGTGCTGCCTGGATAAGATAGTTCATTAAACAGGAAAGGAATTTCCAGACAGTGTTGCCTGCATAAGATGGTACATTTAACGTTGAAGTAATTCCCTGACAGTGTTGCCTGGAAAAGATCGTTCATTTAGCGTTCATTTTACATGGAAGTAAATGCCTGACGGTGCTGCCTGGATAAGATGGTACATTTAACAAGGAAGTAATTCCCTAGGAGTGTTGCCTGGATAAGATGGTACATTTAATAGGGAAGTAATTCCATGTCAGTGTTGCTTGAATAAGATGGTGCATTTAACTGCGGAGAAATTCCTTGACAGTGTTGCCTTGATAAGATGGTTCATTTAACTGGGAAGTAATTTCCTGACAGTGTTGCTTGGATAAGGTGGTACATTTAACAGGGAATTACTTCCCTGACACTGTTTCGTGGATAAGATGGGACATACAGCTGTGAAGTGATTCCCTGTCAGTGTTGCCTGGATAAATTGGTGCATTTAACTTGAAAGAAATTTCCTGACAGTTTTGCCTGGATAAGATGGCACATTTAAAAGTTAAGTAATTCCCTGACAGTGTTGCCTGGATAAGAAGGGACATATAGCTATGAAGTAATTCCCTGACAGTGTTGCCTTGATAAGATTGTTCATTTAACAGGGAAGAAATTCCCTGACAGTGTTCCCTGGATAAGATGGTAATTTAACAGGGGAGTAATTCCCTGACATTGTGTCCTGGATAAGATGGTACATTTAATGGGGAAGTAATTCCCTGTCAGTGTTGCCTGGATAAGATGGCACATTTAACGGGGAAGTAATTCACTGACAGTGTAACCCGGAAAAGATTGTACATTTAACAGAAGTAATTCCCTGATAGTGTTGTCTGGATAAGATGGTTAATTTAACAGGGAAGTACTTCCCTGACAATGATGTATGGATAAGATGGTACTTTTAACAGGGAAGTAAATCCCTGATGGTCCTGCCTGTATAAGATGGTATATTTAACATGGTAGTAATTCCCTGACAGTGTTGCCTGGATAAGATGGTACATTTAACAAGGAAGTACTTACCTGACAGTGTTGTAAGAATAAGATGGTACATTTATCAGGGAAGTATTTCCCTGATGGTCCTGCCTGTATAAGATGGTATATTTAACATGGTAGTAATTCCCTGACAGTGCTTCCTACATAAGATGGTACATTTAACTGAGGATCACTTCCCTAACAGTGTTGCTTGGATAAAATTGTACATTTAACAGGGAAACACTTCCCTGACAGTGTTGCCTTAATGAGATGATACATTAATCTGGGAAGTACTTCCCTGACAGTGTTGCCTGGATAAGATGGTACATTTAACGGTGAAGAACTTCTCTGACAGTGTTGCTTGGATAAGATGGTACATTCAACGGGGAAGTAATTCCCTGACAGTGTTACCTTAATAAGACAGTACATTTAACCGGGAAGTAATTCACTGACAGTGTTGCTTGGATAAGATGGTACATTTAACTGGGAAGTAATTCCCTGGCAGTGTTGCTTGGATAAAATGGTACATTTAACAGGGAAACACTTCCCTGACAGTGTTGCCTGGATGAGATGGTACATTAATCAGGGAAGTACTACTTCCCTGACAGTGTTGCCTGGATAAGATGGTACATTTAACAGCAAAATGCTCCCCTGACAGTGTTGCCTGGATAAGATGGTACATTTAACAAGGATGTACTTCCCTAACAGTGTTGCCTGGATAAGATGGTACATTTAACAGGGAAGTAATTCCCTGACAGTGCTGCCTGGATAAGATGGTACATTTAACAGTGAAGAACTTCACTGACAGTGTTGCTTGGATAAGATGGTACATTTAACAGGGAAGTAATTCCCTGACAGTGCTGCCTGGATAAGATGGTACATTTAACAGGGAATTAATTCCCTGACAGTGCTGCCTGGATAAGATGGTACATTTAACAGTGAAGAACTTCCCTGACAGTGTTGCTTGGATAAGATGGTACATTTAACAGGGAAGTAATTCCCTGACAGTGCTGCCTGGATAAGATGGTACATTTAACAGGGAATTAATTCCCTGACAGTGTTGCTTGGATAAGATGGTACATTTAACAGGGAAGTAATTCCCTGACAGTATTGCCTGGATAAGATCGTAAATTTAAAAGAGAAGTAATTCCCTGGCAGTGCTGCTTGGATTAGATGGTACATTTAACAGGGATATACTTACCTGATAATGTTGCCTGGATAAAATGGTACATTTAACAGTGAAAAACGTCCCTGACAGTGTTGCTTGGATAAGATGGTACATTTAACAGGGAAGTAATTCCCTGACAGTGCTGCCTGGATAAGATGGTACATTTAACGGGGAAGTATTTCCCTGACAGTGTTGCCTGGATAAGATGGTTCATTTAACAGGGAAATATTTCCTTGACAGTGTTGCCTGGATAATATGGTACATTTAACTGTTAAGTAATTCCTTGACAGTGTTGCCTGGAGAGGATGGTATATTTAACAGGGAAGTAATTCGCTGACAGTGTTGCCTGGATATGATGGTACATTTAACAGGGAAGTACTTCCCTGACAGTGTTGTCTGGATAAGATGCACGTTTAACAGGGTAGTAACTCCCTGACAGTGCTGCTTGGATAAGATGGTGTATTTATCATGGAAGTACTTCCCTGACAGTGTTGCCTGGATAAGTTGGAACATTTAAACGTGAAGTAATTCGTTGACAGTGCTGCCTGGGTAAGATGGGATATATAGCTGGGAAATAATTCCCTGAAAGTGTTGCCTGGATAAGATGGTACATGTAACAGGGAAATAATTCCCAGACAGTATTGCTTGGAAAGATGGTGCACCTAACTTGTAAGTAATTCCCTGACAGTGTTGCCTGGATAAGATGGTACTTATAACAGGAAAGTAATTCCATGACAGTGTTGCCTGGATAAGACGGTACATTTAACTGGGAAGTAATTCCCAGAAGATGTTGCCTGTATAAGGTGGTGCATTTAATGGGAAGTAAATCCCTGACAGTCTTACTTGGACAAGATGGTGCATTTAACAGGGAAGTACTTCCATGACAGTGTTGCCTGTATAAGATGTTACTTTTAACAGGGGAGTACTTCCTTGACAGTGTTGCACATTTAACAGGCAAGTAATTCTCTGACAGTGCTGCCTGGATAAGATAGTTCATTAAACAGGAAAGGAATTTCCAGACAGTGTTGCCTGCATAAGATGGTACATTTAACGTTGAAGTAATTCCCTGACAGTGTTGCCTGGAAAAGATCGTTCATTTAGCGTTCATTTTACATGGAAGTAAATGCCTGACGGTGCTGCCTGGATAAGATGGTACATTTAACAAGGAAGTAATTCCCTAGGAGTGTTGCCTGGATAAGATGGTACATTTAATAGGGAAGTAATTCCATGTCAGTGTTGCTTGAATAAGATGGTGCATTTAACTGCGGAGAAATTCCTTGACAGTGTTGCCTTGATAAGATGGTTCATTTAACTGGGAAGTAATTTCCTGACAGTGTTGCTTGGATAAGGTGGTACATTTAACAGGGAATTACTTCCCTGACACTGTTTCGTGGATAAGATGGGACATACAGCTGTGAAGTGATTCCCTGTCAGTGTTGCCTGGATAAATTGGTGCATTTAACTTGAAAGAAATTTCCTGACAGTTTTGCCTGGATAAGATGGCACATTTAAAAGTTAAGTAATTCCCTGACAGTGTTGCCTGGATAAGAAGGGACATATAGCTATGAAGTAATTCCCTGACAGTGTTGCCTTGATAAGATGGTTCATTTAACTGGGAAGTAATTTCCTGACAGTGTTGCTTGGATAAGGTGGTAATTTAACAGGGGAGTAATTCCCTGACATTGTGTCCTGGATAAGATGGTACATTTAATGGGGAAGTAATTCCCTGTCAGTGTTGCCTGGATAAGGTGGGACATTTAACAGGGGAAGTAATTCTCTGACAGTGTTGCCTGGATAAGATGGAACGTTTAACAGTGTAAGTAATTCCCTGACAGTGTTGCCTGGATAAGATGGTACATTTAACATTAAAGTATTCCCTGACAGTGTTGCCTGGATAAGATGGTACATTTAACAGGGAAGTAATTCCCTGACAACGTTGCCTGGATAAGATGGTACATTTAACAGTGAAGTAATTTCTTAACAATGTTGCCTGGTTAATATGGTACATTAAACAGGGAAGCAATTCCCTGACAGTGTTGCCTGGATAACATGGTACATTTAGCAAGGAAGTAATTCCCTGACAGTGTTGCCTGGATAAGATGGTACATTTAACAGTTAAGTAATTCCATGACAGTGTTACCTGGATAAGATGGTACTACCTGGATTAGATGGTACATTTAACAGGGAAGTAATTCCATAGCAGTGTTGCCTGGATAAGATGGTACATTTAACAGGGAAGTAATTCCCTGACAGTGTTACCTGGATAAGATGGTACATTAAATAGGGAAGTAATTTCCTTACATTGTTGCCTGGATAAGATGGGACATTTAACTGGGAAGTAATTCCCTGACAGTGTTGCCTGGATAAGATGGTACATTTAACTGGGAAATAATTCCCTGACAGTGTTGCCTGGATAAGATGGTACATTTAGCCAGTGAAGTAATTCCTTGAGAGTGTTGCCTGGATAAGATGGAACATTTAACAAGGAAGTAATTCCCTGACAGTGTTGCCTGGATAAGATGATACATTTAAGAACATAAGAAAGGAGGAACACTGCAGGAGGCCTGTTGGCCCATACTAGGCAGGTCCTTTTCAATTCATCCAACTAACAAAACGTTTACCCAACCCAATTTTCAATGCTACCCAAGAAATAAGCTCTGATGTGAAAGTCCCATTCAAATCCAACCCTTCTTACTCATGTACTTATCCAACCTAAATTTGAAACTGCCCAAAGTCCCAGCCTCAATATCCCAACTAGGTAGACTGTTCCACTCATCAACTACCCTATTTCCAAACCAATACTTTCCTATGTCCTTTCTAAATCTAAACTTATCTAATTTAAATCCATTACTGTGGGTTCTCTCTTGGAGAGACATCCTCAAGACCTTATTAATATCCCCTTTATTAATACCTATCTTCCACTTATACACTTCGATCAGGTCTACCCTCATTCTTCGTCTAACAAGTGACTGTAACTTAAGAGTCTTCAATCTTTCTTCATAAGGAAGATTTCTAATGCTATGTATTAATTTAGTCATCCTACGCTGAATGTTTTCTAACGAATTTATGTCCATTCTGTAATATGGAGACCAGAACTGAGCTGCATAATCTAGGTGAGGCCTTACTAATGATGTATAAAGCTGCAGTATGACCTCTGGACTTCTGTTGCTTACACTTCTTGATATAAATCCCAGTAATCTATTTGCCTTATTACGTACGCTTAGTCATTGCTGTCTTGGTTTAAGGTTGCTGCTCACCATAACCCCCAAGTCCTTTTTGCAATCTGTATGGCTAAGTTCTACATCATTTAACTTATAAGTACTAGGGTTATGGGCACTCCCAAGCTTCAGAACCTTGCATTTATCTACATTGAACTGCATCTGCCACTTTTCTGACCAAGAATAGAGTTTGTTTAAATCCTCCTGAAGTTCCATAACATCTACGTTTGAATCAATTATCCTACCTATCTTTGTGTCATCGGCGAATTTGCTCATATCACTAGTAATTCCCTCATCAAGATCATTGATATATATTATAAACAACAACGGGCCCAAGACTGATCCCTGTGGAACGCCACTTGTTACAGATCCCCACTCGGATTTAACTCCATTTATGGACACTCTCTGCTTCCTGTCAGTGAGCCATGACTCGATCCACGAGAGCACTTTTTCCCCAATACCATGAGCTGCTACTTTCTTCAACAGTCTTTGGTGCGGAACTCTATCAAATGCCTTACTAAAATCTAAGTAAATAATATCAAATTCTTTATCGTGGTGAACAGCCTCAAAGGCTTTACTGAAGAAAGTTAATAAATTAGTTAGACAAGACCGGCCTCTTGTGAATCCATGCTGAGTATCATTAATCAAGCTATGCTTATCGAGATGGCTTCTTATAATCTCAGCTATAATTGACTCTAGTAATTTGCCTACAATTGAGGTCAGGCTTATTGGGCGGTAATTTGACTGTAACGACTTGTCCCCTGTTTTAAAAATAGGAATTACATTAGCCATCTTCCACATATCAGACACTACACCTGTTTGAAGAGATAAATTAAAAATATTAGTTAATGGTTCACAGAGTTCCATTTTGCATTCCTTAAGAACCCTTGAAAAAACCTCATCAGGACCCGGCGACTTATTTTGCTTCAGCCTGTCTATCTGCTTCACAACCATTTCACTAATGATTGTGATGTTACATAATTTATCTTCTTCTGGCCCACTATAAAAATTAATTACTGGAATATTGTTAGTGTCTTCTTGTGTAAAAACTGAGAGAAAATAATTATTTAAAATCGAGCACATTTCATTCTCTTTGTCAGTAAGGTGCCCATAGTTATTTTTAAGGGGACCTATCTTATCTCTAACTTTTGTTCTATAGACCTGGAAAAAACTTTTTGGGTTAGTTTTAGAATCCTTAGCAACTTTAATATCATAGTCCCTTTTAGCTTTTCTTATCCCCTTTTTAATGTCCCTCTTAATTAATGTCAATATACTGATTCATAAGATGACCCTCACCTCTTTTGATACGGCTTTAAATTCCTTTCTTATGCCCTAGTAGATATTTGAGCCTATTATTCATCCATTTTGGTTCATTTCTATTTGATCTAATTTCTTTATATGGGATAAACGTTCTTTGAGCAGCATGTATAGTGTTCAGAAAACTGTCATATTGATAGCTCTCTTCGTTACCCCCAGTCAACAGATGATAAGTGTTCTCTAAGCCCATCGTAATCTGCTAAGCGAAAATCTGGGACTGCTACTGAGTTATCGCTACTATCGTACTTCCATTCAATGCTAAATGTAATTGATTTGTGGTCGCTAGCACCCAGTTCCTCTGAAATTTCTAAATTATTAACAAGGGATTCATTGTTTGCCATAACTAAGTCAAGCAGGCTATTTCCCCTTGTAGGTTCTGTCACAAACTGCTTCAAAAAACAATCCTGAACTACTTCTAAGAAGTTGTATGATTCTAAATTCCCAGTCAAGAAATTCCAATCAATATTACTAAAGTTAAAGTCTCCTAGAATTACTACATTATCGTGCCTTGTGGCCTTAACAATTTCCTCCCACAGTAGTCTCCCTTGGTCCCTATCTAAGTTTGGGGGACTGTATATCACTCCTAAAATCAGTTTTTCATGCCCCTCTGAAAATTCTATCCAAACAGACTCTGTATGTGTTACTTCAGACTTAATACCCGTTTTTATGCAGCAGTTCAAGCGATCTCGGACTTACAATGCCACCCCACCCCCCTTCCCGATACTTCTATCTACTTGGAACAATTTAAAACCCTGAGTGTGACGTTCCGCAGGCATGTCCCGACTTTTTGAATTAAACCACGTCTCAGTTAAGGCAAATACATCAATGTTACCTGCACTAGCAACTAATCTCAACTCGTCCATCTTATTCCTAGCACTACGGTAATTAGCATAATAAACATTGAAAGACTCTCCTTTCTCTTTACCCTTCCTGCTCATTTCTGTTTTTCTACTAAACCTATTACTGTCCTTATCACCCAAAGTCCCTGGTTTTTCTACATCTACCTCGTTCTCTTATTACTAGTTCCCCTAGAACTCGTAATATTACTACACTGGGACTTCACTGTTTTCCTGCCAAAACCCATACCACTAACTATTCCTAGTTTAAAGTCCTAACTGCTCCCTCCACTGCAGTTGCCAGTGCTCCCACCCCAGACCTAGATAAGTGAACCCCATCCCTGGCATACATGTCATTTCTGAATTGATACTTTCTCTGTCCATATTACTACCTCATTTTTTTTAAATACTATCAATTGATATTACTTACTAAAATTAATAATTATCATTTTTACTATAATTCCAATTTACTCTTAACATTTTTGACATTTAATAACCATTACTTGTCTAATTACCTTTACCTGTTTTAATACCACATTTACTATCTTAGAGTACTCTTAATTACCTTCTACTGCGATATAACCTCTAGTATAACTACCAGTGCAATATTGAATGAAATAATAATTACTTTTTCACTTTTTTGTAATCATTATTGCTTACTAAAATTTTATTAAACACCATATTTACTACCAGTCAATTTTACTTTTGTACATTAAACATTATTTTATACTTCCCATAACATTTTGTTGCCAAATTTCCAAGTTTGTATATTCAACTCCAACCTTTATATTATCCTTTGTACCTGTGTACCTGTGTACGTGTGTACTTGTGTACCTGTGTATGTGTGTACCTGTGTACCTGTCTACCATCTTACTATCATATTATAACCAAGACATTACCCTTGTTATTTTTTACTCTTATTCTTTTGGTACTTTAATTGTGAATTATATTTTGTCAATTTAAATCTAGTTATACTCTTGATCTTATCAACAACATATACCAGACTCTAGTGCAATTGCAAGCACCATTTCAATTTGTATTTTTATATTATAAGTTTATATTGTAAGTCCTACTCTAAGATTGTTTTCAAGGCCCTTAACTATCTTTTGCTAACTAGTACCAGCTACCTCATATATTTTTTTTTTCTACTTTTTTTTATTCTTTTGCTACCTTAACTTGTATATTTTATCTTGTCAATTTAAATCTAGTTATACTCTAATTCTTGTAAACAACTTATATAACACCTTAATGCAATTACAATTGAGAGTCTTGTGCCTTTTTTATATTATTAGATTAAACTCAGTTGTAATATAGTCAATACCAAATTCACTATATTAGACCATATTGCAATTACTAGTGAGAGACTGGTGCTATTTTTAATTTGTATTTTTATATTATTAGATTAAATCTAGTTGTACTATAGCTCATTCTAGCTCAAAACATAGACTCCACAAAAGTCATTATATTAGACCTTAGTGCAATTATTTGATTACCACTTTATTGTTCACCACAACTTATATTAGTCCCTTTTATATTATAATTTAATATTATAATTCTAACTTTAAAGAATTACCTTTAAAGTACTACCTACTATCATATTCCCAAGCTCCATTATTTGATCATCACTTTATTTGTTCACCACAAATTATTTTAGTCCCTTTTATATTGTCTCCTTTATTTTAGCTTTAAAAAACTACCTTAGCTCATTATTTTTACATTTGTTAAATAATTCAGGTGCTATTTTTTAGCTTAACAGTATTTACTTTCTTTTATACTTAATTCTAACTAAAGATTCACTACAAATCTTATGATTACAAGCATTGATCCTGATACCAACCTCTTATTTAATGACTTAAATGATTCAAACAGTTACTGTAATTACTACACAGCAGAACAATCAAAGGCACTTCTCAGTGCCAACAACAACATAACTATCTTTAACTACAATATCAGATCTTCAAGCAAGCATTACGATGACCTCATAGCATTACTAAATTCCTTGCATGCCAATATGTCCATCATTACACTAACTGAAACCTGGCTAAAGCCTGATACTACAGATGTCTTTGCCATTCCTGGTTACACAGCCATACACAACTGTAGGCCAGACCAACAAGGGGGTGGCACAGCTATATACTACTCAGACCAACTAGAATGTATCACTAATACTTGCACAAGGGATGAACATGGGGAATATATAATAGCTAAATTCAAATCCAAATACCTACAAAAACCTCTCACACTGATAAACATCTACAGAGTTCCACAATCAAACATTAGCCAATTTAGTCAAAACCTAGGAAGTATGATAACTGATGCACGCATGAACAAAGATCACTTACTACTCTCAGGTGACTTCAATATAAATCTCCTGCAAGACCAGGACCCACACGTTACTGAATTCACAAACACAATGAGTAACTGCATGTTGCTACCAACAGTAACAAAACCTACAAGAGTTACAGAGACTAGTGTTTCCCTACTTGACCACATCTGGACCAACACCATATCCCCTTTAAAATCAGGCATAATTACAGATAATACCACAGACCACTACCCTACTTTCCTCATAACAACTCTTGGTAAAATACCCCAAGACACTACTAAAGTCACCTTCAGACTTCACAATGAGGCAGCCATTAATAACTTCACAACAGCAGTAACAAACATTGACTGGCACACTGAGCTAGAAATCTATACAGATATTGACGAATGTTTTAATAATTTTCTAAAAAAGACCCAATACCTCTATAACAAGCACTGCCCTAAAACAAATAAACAGATGACAGCTAAGAGACTGAACAGTCCCTGGCTAACACCCAGCATTCTCAAATCCATAAATACAAAACACCAATATGAAAAACAGTACAGAATGGGTCACATAACCAGAGACCAAACAAAACGTTACTCGTCAATCCTAACCAGCTTGATAAGAAGGGCAAAAAAATTGTATTATGAGAACAGATTATCCAACTTACGAGGTGATATAAAAAAGACCTGGAAGACCCTATCAGAAATTCTGGGAACAAAAAAGATATCACGAAATAGCAAAATAAAATTAGCAAAATCAGATGAACTCCAACTCCCACCAACAGAAACAGCAAACAGACTCAATGATTTCTTCTCCACTATAGGACCAAACCTTGCCAATAAAATCCCAAGCTCAGATACCCCACCAAATGACTACCTCACTGGCAACTACACGAACACACTGTTCCTAGCTCCGACTAACCCATACGAAGTCTCCCTTATTATCAACGCACTAAAAAACAAGGCAGGAGATTTAAATACCTTACCAGCCTTTATATACAAAAAAGTGTCACAAGTACTATCACCAATCATTGCAACACTCTTTAACAAATCCATTGAATCCTCCACCTTCCCTACAGCTCTCAAAATCGCAAGGGTCACCCCGATCCATAAAGGAGGAGACCAAACAGAGTTGAATAACTATAGGCCAATATCCAATTTACACTCTCTCTCAAAAATCCTCGAAAAATTAATTCATAAACGAATCTACTCCTACCTCTTCTCCCAAAACATTCTGAACCCCTGCCAATTTGGATTCAGGCCTAATAAAAATACTAATGATGCTATTATACACATGCTAGAACATATATACACTGCAATAGAGAAAAAAGAAGTCCCACTTGGGATCTTCATTGACTTACGTAAAGCTTTTGATACAGTTGACCATGACTTGCTCCACGTAAAATTGTCACACTATGGTATTAGAGGGCACTGCCTCAACTACCTCAAGTCTTACCTCAGCAACAGAAGCCAATATGTGTACGCAAATGGGGCAAGCTCTTCCGCTCAACCAATTACAGTTGGTGTCCCACAGGGAAGTGTCCTTGGCCCTCTTCTCTTTCTCCTATACATAAATGACCTACCAAATGCTTCGCAATTACTCAAACCCACACTATTTGCAGATGACACTACATACGTCTTCTCTCACCCGAGTCCAGTCACGCTAGCCAATACTGTAAACACCGAATTACAGAAAATATCTACCTGGATGAGGACTAACAAACTTACACTAAACATTGACAAAACCTACTTCATTCAGTTTGGAAACAGAGCTACAGATGTCCCTCTTAACATAACGATAAACAGATCACCTATCACAAAGCTAACAGAGGGAAAATTCTTAGGAATCCACCTTGATAATAGACTCAAATTTCATACACATATACAACAAATTTCTAAGAAAATTTCCAAGACTGTAGGCATACTATCGAAGATACGGTACTATGTTCCACAGTCAGCCCTCCTGGTCCTTTATCACTCTCTTATTTACCCCTATATCACCTATGGAATTTGTGCATGGGGCTCAACAACAATTAACCATCTCAGACCACTAATTACCCAACAAAAGTCTGCAGTCAGAATGATAACAAATTCCCACTACAGGCAGCACACTCCACCAATATTCAAAACTCTAAACCTACTCACCATACAAAACATCCATACTTATTACTGCACCTTTTACATACATAGAACACTTAACTCTGATATTAACCCTCCTCTCAAACATCTCCTCGCCAACCTCAACAGAACACATGACCATAACACAAGGCACAGATCACTCTTTAATGTTCCTCGTGTCCATCTCACACTATGCAAAAACTCAATGCACGTAAAAGGCCCTAAAATCTGGAATTCATTACCTGTAAATATAAAAGAAACACTACCTGTTTATAAATTCAAGTCTCTTCTCAAAGATCACTTACTCACTCAAAACCAAATAAATACTGAATAACTGAACCTTATAAATTGTATATCCTAAATGTTACTCACAATTATATCACACAAATGTTAAACCTAGGACCCAATCTAACTTTGTTATTTTTTTTAAATACACTACCTAACAGAATACTCCATTCTACTGAATGTACAGCAATGCATGCAACCATATGACCTGTCTTTGTAATACTCACTTGTGCTTTATAGTTATCTGTTTACAATAATGTTTTATCACTGATTTCATCATTGCTTAGTTAATCTTAAGTTAATTTTAAGCCTGCCCGTAATGCTATGCATATAAGTGGCTTTGGCATGCTGCTCTTACCTGTATTTTTTTGTACCTCTGTATGTATGCTAAAATTACTAAATAAATAAATAAATAAATAGAAGAGGTCCCAGTTGTCAACGAATGTTACCGCATTTTCCATACAGTATTTGTCCAGCCAGCAATTGACACCAATTGCCCTGGACAACCATTCATTTCCAACTCCTCTCCTTGGCAAAATACCACATATGGCAGGGTTCCCACCCTTACTCCTAATTATTTCTATTGCTGACCTATACCTGCTAATCAGGTCTTCACTCCTACGTCTGCCAACATCGTTGCCTCCAGCACTGAGACAGATAATAGGATTGCTCCCATTACCTCTCATGATGTCATCCAGACGGCTAACAATATCCTCCATCCCAGCCCCAGGAAAGCAAACTCTCTGTCTCCTACTCCTGTCCTTCAAGCAGAACGCCCTATCCATATACCTAACTTGGCTATCCCCAACAACAACAATATTCGTACCTTCCTTGGTGTCGTTCGTCGTGATGTTCCCAGTAGTCGACTCACATTCGTCGGGTAGCACTGAGAATGTATTAGATGTTTCCACAACAGTTTCCACGGCAGTCTCTTTCTTGTTAGGTAAGACACATATGCAACAGTTAGGTATCTTTAATACGAAACGTTTCGCCTACACAGTAGGCTTCTTCAGTCGAGTACAGAAAAGTTGATAGAAGCAGAGGGACCTGACCTCACAACATCTGCGTTCTACTAGTGACCTACGTCTCACCTCCTGGCGCTATATAAGGCTCCATCCTGTCACTTCTACTTCATATCGTTTCAGACTTCGGAACAATGCTCTTCTCCAGACTGAGGGACTGACCACCTCAAAACTTTAAGGGTGATGGACTGATTACATCGTCTTCAAGTCTCTTCTGCTTCTATCAACTTTTCTGTACTCGACTGAAGAAGCCTACTGTGTAGGCGAAACGTTTCGTAATAAAGATACCTAACTGTTGCATATGTGTCTTACCTAACAACCTGTCGGTATTTTATACCATTTTAATGTTCAGTCTCTTTCTTCTTCATCGTTTCTACCTTTCCATTCGTCCTCTTAATCGTCAACTTCGTTCCCTGCTGTCCAGCCACTGACCAGTTTCCCTTCTTGACCTGAGGACTCAAAACAGGAGGACTACTACGAATCTTCTTGTTTTCCTCGGTCAGTCGCCGAATCTTCAACTTCGCCATCCTCAATTCTTCCTTAAGCTGTTGGTAAAGTTGCTCGATGGAGGGCATCTTGCTTCAATTCGTAGAGAGCGCGCAAACAGGTCTTCACAGAGCTAAGTACACGTCACTACTGCGCAAAAGCCAACCCAATCAGGAGCTACTGCGCAGCACGTCCGCACGGCCCAACAGCGATGCGAACACTAGGAAGTAATTCCCTGAGAGTGTTGCCTGGATATAATGGTACATTTAACAGGTAAGTAATTCCCTGAGAGTGTTGCCTGGATGAGATGGTACATTTAGCTGGGAAGTAGTTCCTTGACAGTGTTGGCTGGATAAGATGTTGCATTTAACTGGGAAGAATTTCCCTGACAGTATTGCCTGAATAAGATGGTACATTTAACTGGGAAGTTCTTCTCTGGTAGTGTTGCCTGGATAAGATGGTACATTTATCAGGGAAGTTCTTCTCTGGTAGTGTTGCCTGGATAAGATGGTACATTTATCAGGGAAGTTCTTCTCTGGTAGTGTTGCCTGGATAAGATGGTACATTTATCAGGGAAGTTCTTCTCTGGTAGTGTTGCCTGGATAAGATGGTCCATTTATCAGGGAAGTACTTCTCTGACAGTGTTGCCTGGATAAGATGGTCCATTTATCAGGGAAGTTCTTCTCTGGTAGTGTTGCCTGGAGAAGATGGTACATTTATCAGGGAAGTTCTTCTGACAGTGTTGCCTGGATAAGATGGTACATTTATCAGGGAAGTTCTTCTCTGACAGTGTTGCCTGGATAAGATGGTCCATTTATCAGGGAAGTTCTTCTCTGACAGTGTTGCCTGGATAAGATGGTCCATTTATCAGGGAAGTACTTCCTTGACAGTGTTGCCAAGTCTTCATAACAAGACTTAATTAATATTCTCTTAATTTCTGCTTCATTAAGAATCTTCTTTTCTTAGTGGAAACTAAAATTAAATGTTAATAATTAGGTATTGTCGTGGGGAGCGCTAAACCCTTAGGGATTAAATACCTTCTGTGGGCGGGAAGCCAGGTTCAATTCTTGGAACTGAAGCACAGATCCAGTTCCCTGGATCAAGAGCCCCTCACCAGCATCAAGGAACCTACCATGAGAGGTAAATAATAATGTATATGATCTGCTATATAAATTGATGAGTAAAATGAACTTGACTCTAAATTATATTATAAAGACTTTTTAAACAGACATGGAAAACAGTTAAGTCACTTTCTCAGTGATAAGTCACGTCCTCAGTGATAAGTCACGTCCTCAGTGATAAGTCACTTCCTCAGTGATAAGTCACGTCCTCAGTGATAAGTCACTTCCTCAGTGATAGGTCACATCCTCAGTGATAAGTCACTTTCTCAGTGATAAGTCACATCCTCAGTGATAAGTCACATCCTCAGAGATAAGTCACTTCCTCAGTGATAAGTCACATCCTCAGTGATAAGTCACGTCCTCAGTGATAAGTCACGTCCTCAGTGATAAGTCACGTCCTCAGTGATAAGTCACATCCTCAGTGATAAGTCACGTCCTCAGTGATAAGTCACATCCTCAGTGATAAGTCACATCCTCAGTGATAAGTCACTTCCTCAGTGATAAGTCACATCCTCAGTGATAAGTCACTTCCTCAGTGATAAGTCACGTCCTCAGAGATAAGTCACATCCTCAGTGATAAGTCACTTCCTCAGTGATAAGTCACGTCCTCAGAGATAAGTCACGTCCTCAGTGATAAGTCACATCCTCAGTGATAAGTCACTTTCTCAGTGATAAGTCACTTTCTCAGTGATAAGTCACTTTCTCAGTGATAAGTCACTTTCTCAGTGATAAGTCACTTCCTCAGTGATAAGTCACTTCCTCAGTGATAAGTCACTTCCTCAGTGATAAGTCACTTCCTTAGTGATAAGTCACTTTCTCAGTGATAAGTCACATCCTCAGTGATAAGTCACTTCCTCAGTGATAAGTCACTTCCTTAGTGATAAGTCACATCCTTAGTGATAAGTCACTTCCTTAGTGATAAGTCACGTCCTCAGAGATAAGTCACTTCCTTAGTGATAAGTCACTTCCTCAGAGATAAGTCACTTCCTTAGTGATAAGTCACGTCCTCAGAGATAAGTCACTTCCTCAGTGATAAGTCACTTCCTCAGTGATAAGTCACGTCCTCAGTGATAAGTCACGTCCTCAGAGATAAGTCACTTCCTCAGAGATAAGTCACTTCCTCAGTGATAAGTCACGTCCTCAGAGATAAGTCACTTCCTCAGTGATAAGTCACTTCCTTAGTGATAAGTCACGTCCTCAGAGATAAGTCACTTCCTCAGTGATAAGTCACTTCCTCAGTGATAAGTCACGTCCTTAGTGATAAGTCACGTCCTCAGAGATAAGTCACTTCCTCAGTGTTAAGTCACTTCCTCAGTGATAAGTCACTTCCTTAGTGATAAGTCACGTCCTCAGAGATAAGTCACTTCCTCAGTGATAAGTCACTTCCTCAGTGATAAGTCACTTCCTCAGTGATAAGTCACTTCCTCAGTGATAAGTCACTTCCTTAGTGATAAGTCACATCCTTAGTGATAAGTCACGTCCTCAGAGATAAGTCACTTCCTCAGTGATAAGTCACTTCCTCAGTGATAAGTCACTTCCTCAGTGATAAGTCACTTCCTTAGTGATAAGTCACGTCCTCAGAGATAAGTCACTTCCTTAGTGATAAGTCACTTCCTCAGAGATAAGTCACTTCCTCAGAGATAAGTCACTTCCTCAGAGATAAGTCACTTCCTCAGTGATAAGTCACGTCCTCAGAGATAAGTCACGTCCTCAGAGATAAGTCACTTCCTCAGTGACAAGTCACGTCCTCAGTGATAAGTCACGTCCTCAGTGATAAGTCACTTCCTCAGAGATAAGTCACTTCCTCAATGATAAGTCACGTCCTCAGAGAAAAGTCACTTCCTCAGTGACAAGTCACGTCCTCAGTGATAAGTCACTTCCTCAGAGATAAGTCACTTCCTCAGTGATAAGTCACTTCCTCAGTGATAAGTCACTTCCTCAGTGATAAGTCACTTCCTCAGTGATAAGTCACTTCCTCAGTGATAAGTCACGTCCTCAGTGATAAGTCACTTCCTCAGTGATAAGTCACGTCCTCAGTGATAAGTCACTTCCTCAGTGATAAGTCACTTCCTCAGTGATAAGTCACGTCCTCAGAGATAAGTCACTTCCTCAGTGATAAGTCACTTCCTTAGTGATAAGTCACTTCCTCAGAGATAAGTCACTTCCTCAGTGATAAGTCACTTCCTCAGTGATAAGTCACTTCCTCAGTGATAAGTCACTTCCTCAGTGATAAGTCACTTCCTCAGTGATAAGTCACTTCCTCAGTGATAAGTCACGTCCTCAGTGATAAGTCACTTCCTCAGTGATAAGTCACGTCCTCAGTGATAAGTCACTTCCTCAGTGATAAGTCACGTCCTCAGTGATAAGTCACTTCCTCATCCTGAGTCGTTCTCAGTGATAAGTCACTTCCTCAGTGATAAGTCACTTCCTCAGTGATAACGTCCTCAATCCTGAGTCACGTCCTCAGTGATAAGTCACTTCCTCAGTGATAAGTCACTTCCTCAGTGATAAGTCACGTCCTCAATCCTGAGTCACGTCCTCAGTGATAAGTCACGTCCTCAGTGATAAGTCACGTCCTCAGAGATAAGTCACTTCCTCAATGATAAGTCACGTCCTCAGAGATAAGTCACTTCCTCAGTGACAAGTCACGTCCTCAGTGATAAGTCACGTCCTCAGTGATAAGTCACGTCCTCAGTGATAAGTCACGTCCTCAGTGATAAGTCACGTCCTCAAAGATAAGTCACGTCCTCAGTGATAAGTCACTTCCTCAGTGATACATAATATTGCATTACTTCCT